>NC_092535.1:11505000-11705000 GCF_037038585.1 Patagioenas fasciata | reverse complement strand
CTGCCAGTCCTGTTTTCTGTCTCAGTCAGCCGGGATAAACACTTAGCCCTCCTTTTTCTTTCCCTATTACCACACCCCTCGCTTGTAACTGGTATAGATTACATCAGAAATTCCTTGCTGAGCCAGCTCTGCCAATAATTTTTGTTCTAAATCACACAAAAATCTGTGAAATGTAATCATGACCATACTTTGGTCTAGTGCAAATACCCGGAAGATGAAAATTAAATCTTTCAAAGAGTAATCCATCTCTTACTTGATCATTCCAGGACAAACCGAACAGCCAGAGCGATGGTTTACTGCGTTTGTGTGGACTCACGTTACATGCTGAGGCCACAGGCTGGGAATCTGCGATCTGCCAGTCCAGATGGGATTAGAAATCACTGTCACGTATGAAATGTCTGGCTCTCAATGAAATTATCTTTGAGGGGTAGGTTTATAAAGACACTTTCAACACACGTAGGAGAGGAGTAGAAAAGGGCTGTATGTAACTGTACAGCTGAGATCAAATTCTATTACAGCCGAGAAAGCTACATTTGCAGCATTTTCAGTGAACTCTTTCCCTCAGCCAGCACCATGCTGTTGCTCAGCCTCTTCAACACGAGTTTATTGACTTCTGCAGACTGATTACTGCTCAGGCCACATTTTTCAAAAGCAGGAGGTGGCACACAACCTTGTAGATGCCACTGCATGCCTGGCAGATGCATTTCTAAAATCTCCGTGACCACTTACATTGATGGGATGACTGTGCCTGCCGGCAGCACCGTGGTGCCCCATTGAAGCACTGACCCCGCGTGTGCACGCAGATCCTGACACCCACGAGCACAAATACAGCCCAACAACAGTGCGATTTTCTTCTCCCCTCAGCACAGACCTCAGGCCTCCGCTTTTGAAAGACTGCTCACTTATGTCTTACAATGCATTTTTACCTAACTGGCAGAGAGAGAAGTAATTAAATTTAACAGAAACCAGGGCTTCCAAATGAAGGTATCATTTTTGAAGCCACAACTTCTATTACTTTTTTATAACCTTTACTTATGTTTTATATGGCAAAGGGTCACAGAACAGATGCAGCTGCTAAACTGGGTGGTTTAGTAAATGAAGTCAGCTTCTGCAGAGAAAAGCAGAAGGAAATTAGAGGACATGAATGAATTCACTTTAGAAGCCAGATGAAGTTTTGAGTCACTGCTGACTCAGGTAAAACTCCAATTTAATACAACACCTCTAAAATGTAACCTCTTCTATACAGGGCAACAATAGATAACTAGTCAAATACACTCAGAACAGAAAGGAGAAGTTCTGAGTAAAAATACAAAAATGAATCATTATTCCAATAATGTTTCTGTTATTATTGTTGCAGATGAATCTGAAAGCTCTTAGGACTCAATTAAGTCACCACATCCAATAAAGACAAAAAGCAAAATCAGGGCAGATACTTTCCGCCCAGACACCATGGTGACGGGCACATTAGAAATGAGGTAGATTAGATAGATGAACTAGACAGACACATCTAACTGTCCTCCGGTGCACTCATTTGTTTGACAGCCTGGAAAATGCCAACATTCCTGGGATTAAATGAAAACAGAAAAATGCATTTTCACTGTGAAGTATACACAGAACTTTGCCATGTCAGTTTCTCTTTGTTAAAATAAAACAGGGCCCAACGAGGTCCTCCCAGAGCGACCCAAAGCAGGATGAGATAAATGAAACAGTAACCAAGATGCAACCACCTGAAAGCCCTCACATTGCTACCCTTTTACTAGTGGAGTGATACAACCTATGCACACTTCGATACATTAATTTTTTCCTGAGCTCAACACCATCAAAAATGCTAAATTGATGATCTTGCATTGCTGTCTCAATATCATATTTCTTTTCTTCATGACTTACAGCTTCACCCCTTTATGGCCAACAATTTTTGTTCTGTGATGCCTTTCCCCACACCCCCCACTTTGTTCTTCAAGAAAGTAAAAGTAAGCAAATATCTTGGATATAAAATATAAACAACAACAACAACTGGAGTGATTCTCCCCAGAGGTTTCTCGTCCAGGTTACAGACCTGTCGGCGTGGCTTTTGTTTCAGCTCACAGAAAAACACACGCGCACACAATAACACACGGTTAGCACTTGTGTTCACATTCAACAGCTCCATATCGTTTCCCAGCACCAGGACGTGCGTGCAAGTCCAGCGGTGTGCTCGGCATTATGCAATCTGGCAATCCCAGCGCTGGCTCCGGCTCCTGCCCTGACAGCAGAGGCGGCTGCAGCCCCGGGAGCTGCGCGACATCCCGGTGGCGTCGGGAGCAACAGAATCCAGCTCCTTGTGACAGTTTGCCCCACATAACACCACAATCAGCCAAACACATTTGTAATCTACTGCAGCTGGTGTTTCTATAATTGATAGAGATATAAAAGCCCTTTTTGCTAAAGTTGTACTTTTGCATCTTCTTTTTTCTTGGGGGAGTTGTGAGAAAGCAGCTACGAAAAGCAAGCTCTAAATCTCAGATAATGTAGCTCCCTTTAGAATCCCAAGCTTAAAGCAAGTAGTTACGAGTTTTAGCGATGCAAAAAAAAAAAAAAAAAAGAGCTAAAAACAAACATTTATTTTACTTGACGTAGCAAAACAGTGGATTAAAAAGTTAAATCAATGCGTCGTCTGAATGGTTCCTGCTGTAGCTGCAATTTCAAATGAAATAAGAATGTTATAAAAACTCGCGCATATTAGGCACATTTGGAAATGTCTCCTTGTAACTGTTCTTTAAGTGTTCTGTCTATGAACACTAACAGGTCACTGCACAGGAAATGCAAAAATATGTTACATTTTAATCAGGGCATATAAAACACTGTCTAGAATGTTACATTGCCCTTGGGAATCTGTAGTAAGTAGAGGAACTTTTACAAAGCCCAGGTCACTCTCCCCATTACATCATCGTAAAAAAAAATATATATTAGGTTAAATTATATAGATGTCATGTATTAGAACTCTCGCAGTTGTAGGATGATGGCTAAGAGATGCTTATTTCCTTGGAGAAACTCATAATCACTCCCTTGTTCCTCTGTGCATACTTTGTATGTAGTGCATTTTAACTGAATCAAAATGTTTCCAAACAATTATAATGAAAGAGGACAAATATAGAAAGGAGACTGTTTGTATACTCATTCTAACAACAAATTTCAGCACTTCAACCTAACACACACACACACACAAATTGAAAACCTGGCTGGTTATACCTCATAGGTGATAAAAAATGAAAGCAGGGATTTTAGCAGACATGTTTGGGAATGATTAAGGTAAAATGTCCCTAATCCAAACAAGTGGAAACCCAGATGTTGATGGCATCATAACATCCCTCTGTCCCCCTGCAAATATTTCTCCAAATGATTTACCTCTGTTTAACCCAAATCACACGTTCATAGAATCTGTAATAAGCTCACATAACCAGCAAAAGAGTAATGCGAGGGTGACTGTTTTCTAGATTAACATTCTCAGGATTTTAGTTATTTAATGTACTAATCTGGGAGGTAATACAAAACCATACAATATCCTGAGGGCGACCTGCTCTGCTCTCACTGCTCCTGGTTCCAGCTTTATCACGGACTTCCAGACAGGAAGATTCAATTTCTATGAAAAAAATCTTCCATGGGGCAGCAACTGAAATGAAATAAAACCTCCCGCCCTGAATTGCAAAGGCCCAGCATCTGCTGAGGTAAATGGCGGTTACCCACACAGCGACACGGGGACCAGCCCTTTGCGATTTGCATGAGAAGAGATCTCAGACTAACAAGACCTTTTTATCTAAACAGATATCTGTGGTTGAAACTCATGGCATTACTTTCTGTATCTTCTCCCAGCCACTCGCTTCTGTACAACAGCTTCTTAACTGCCAGTAATTTCCAGGCTTTGTTCCAACCTACCTGTGGCACCCGCTCTGGTCCCACACACCCAGCCTGACAACCCGCTGCTCCCCACACGCACACCTCGCAACTGCCCTATAGATAGCACTATTATACATTCTATATGTCTTCCACGAACCTCCCAGTGCACTGTCTGACCTATTTGATGCATCTGTTTAGCTCTCCCCAGCCCAGGTGTGGCCTCGAGCCGCGCTGCCCACGTCTCCTCCACACTCCTGATGGGGAATCAGGGTTTTCCTCTTTCCGATGGCGTTTCGCACCAGCCTTGTGACCACTCCTGAACTGCCTGTGCAATGCCTTGGGGACAGGACGTTGCCATCACCATGTAACAGATGGGTGGGCACAGTTCTGGCAAATTTTAAGCAAATTTTTCTAATTTTTCCGCACAGAAGAGTGTCCCTGAGGCTGAGCGCCCACCTCAGGAGCGCCAGGCTGGCTCCTGCCAAGCTCGGAGGCTCCTGACGCTCCTGCCACCAGCCCAGCAGCCGCCCTGCAGATGGTCCCTTTCTTCCCAGCTGAGGCAGATTAATTTCCTGCACGTATCCATCCCCTGCCTGCGATGAAGCCAGTGCCCAGCCAGGCTTTTGAAAAAGCAAGCTGAGGAGAGCCAGGAAATGCACATGTGGAACCACACTTATTTCCACCCACGTCTTAATCTAGAGAGAAGTTTCTAGATGCATTCGCTGCAAGAACTGACGTTGAACATCATGCTCTACATTGACCAGGCAATGAAGTCATGTATACATTTTTACCACTGTTTTCTACAGATATTTGATAAGTTTATTCTCTCTGCTCATGTCCTTGCCCTTGCTTGTCCGTATTCTGCTTCCTAAATTTCCCTGTTTCCCAGCCCATGGCCTGAGCTTCAGCTAAATACACAGTAGAGACCATTGCCTCATTCTCCCTGGGCTGCTCAGCCCCATCACTGTCCCTGCAGCAGGGAAAGCAATCGTCCTACTTATCCCCAGCTAAAACATATTTTAGAGGAATGTAATTGAAAAAGAGAAACCAAGAACAGAGCATGTGTGGTGGAGACGGCATGTTGGAGAATGCTGTGTCACCTTCTAAAAATTCTTTGGCAACAGCAACTTTAAGACTTTATAAGTGAGACAAATTCGGGTGGATTTTCTCAGGGAAAGCAGAAGATCTCTCTGAAGAATGTTCACGTCACTGCCAGAAAGCACAGTGGTCCCACAGCTTTGAAATAAACCCTGATTAAGTCTTTTAAATTTTTTGCCAAACAACATCCTACCCTAAATTTCAGGAAGAACATTTTAAGAAGGGAAACACAGATTTTGATAATGGAAATGGTTGCTGTGAGCAGCTCAGAACTGGAAACACTAGAATCAGTAGAAATTGAGCATCTCAACAGAAAAGCCCAAACAATCTGGATTATAGAACTGTTGAGCCCATAACATAGATGTGACTGTTTCCATGCCCAGGGCTATGCAGTACTCCAGCATCCTTCCAACAGTGCTCTCAAGCCCTTCATTGGTTTTCTGTTTTTTTCAAGATCTTCCCTGGTTTGTTTCCCCTTTTCATTATCACGTAGCTGAACTTTTACCGCATTACGGGGCTGTCAGGCAGCTGAACGCATTGAGCCATAGGTAGCAATACTGGCTAGTTGTTCTGCCCATGCACAGTACATTGCCTCTCCAGTTCCAACAATCCATCCCACTACAAGGATCATCAGATAAAAACAACAACAAAAACATATAATTCTGAACACAGAAAAGGTTGATGACTTGGTCTGTGTTAACTGAGCTGTTTTTTTCTCATGCACAAGTAAGTAAAACAATAACTGGCCAAGGCTACAAAACTCAGGTCTGAGTCCCTGATTCAGTCTGAGGGGCCCCTGGCCTTAAATTTCAGCACAGACTTAAAAATGGATAGGAACTCATGTTTAATCATCAAGTATTCAGCTGCTCATTGCTGATATACACTTTAATGATGTGCCCTTAAATTTTGGTCTGGTCTTTAAAACACAATTTCCTCAAATTCAATACAAAATCCATCTGTGGATCCAAATAGTGAAATGAGGCTCCATAATTCCGTTCAAGTGCTTTTTCAGTTATAATGTGTGTTTGAAATACAAAATTGAAGGAGTTTGCTATGTCAGGTGACATTTTGTTAGCTTTTGACAAGAGAAAATATTTAATACCCTCATTTTTTTTTTCCTGCTCTGAATATTAGTTTAATTGTCACAAATAATTAAATGCTTATGAGTAAAAGACATCTTCAGACATTTTGACAATACATATTAAGAGATGCTTTAAGGGAAATCTGCACAGATCGGCTTTTATTTGTTATGCTAAACGATGATGCATCCTGATTGCATTTGTTCCTTATTTGTGTGCGCAACTGGAGATGTACTGTGAATGATCTGTAAGGAATAAAACTACAGTATTTGACAGGCTAGGAAATATCTGGGCAAGGATATAGGATAAGGAACCCTAAAAGGGCATTTTTTTTGTGGAGGTGCAATGGGTAGAGACATTCCCTTCAATCTAAGGCAATGAAAGGTGTCAACAACTAAATCACAGTTAATAACAGTAAGAAATAAACATAAATTGCATACACCAGGCTCAAGTTCAAGGACCGTGGGCCACTAAAAATACATATTGTCTCAATTATCAAAGAGAGACAAATTCCCATCCTGGGAATTTGCATACAGACTCTAATAACCTACTCTTCAGAAATAGAGGCGACCATTAATTTCCACGCGAAAAGGAGCCATGGGAGAGCTTCCCCAGTCCCCAGCTCCAGAGAAGAAAGCCCCACCTGGTGATTCGCCACCAATCTGGCCTCTGTTGGAAAGGGTAGCAGGTGGTCTCCCAGGTATGGCAGATTAGCCCTGTATTACCTAAGATTTATTTTGAGTTCCTGTCAATATAATGGCCGAAACGACCATTCCTGAAAGGTAATATGGTGTGAAAATAAACATAAACAACCCTTAATGAATCCTTAGGCTATTACTTGCATCATATTTCTTCTATAGGCAATATATACATCTCCACTTTAGAAAAACAACGCTGCCCTTGGTCGAGGCTTAACAATTCCTGTTTACACCAGAGAAGGAACTGAGGAAGGTCCACAGGAACTGCTTGGTGCTAAAAGCTTCTGAAAATCCAGGTCTCTCTTTAGATGCCCACATAAGGATTTAGTCTCTTAACATTAGAAAAATCAGAGCCTCAAACTATATTACCACAGATTTCCAACCACCTCTGCCAGTCAGGGTGGAGGAAAATGTTTCTGTCCTGTTTAGTTACAACTAGACCAGGTTTTTCGTGTTTCTCAGGACGATGTATTATACACTGTCAGAAATACAAAGCTAGATCCCAGGTCTGACAAAGAAATGTAGGACAGTATATGGGGGGAAAATAAACGTAAACAAATTCTCTGGTCCCAAAACTTATCACTGACCAAAACCCCATCTAGGGATAAATTAAGGAGGTTAAATAAATTATCTTGCTTTTAACTATTGCCTAGTAAAGCTCGCTTGGTGTATTCACAGAGTTAATAGAGCTCCGCTTGCTTTGACTGTGAGTCCTCCCACTTTTGGGAGCTCCTGGACATGAGCAAAGTGCCGACTCCTCCACCTCGGGGAGTTGTGGGGAAGGATGAAACTTCTTCCCATCTCCCTCCCTGGGCGATTCCCACGTGTCCCACCCCAGCAGCCGGCATGGGGGTGCCTGGAGCCCCCAGCCCAGATGATAGAAACCTGACATGTCACCTAGAGCAAAGAATTAGGAGCAAAAGCTGTTTGACCTTGAGCAAATCAGCTCATACCTCCTGGCTTCAATTTGCCTTTCTGTAAAATGGGGAAAAAATATTCTGCTTCACTGGGTTTATTCTGCGGAGTGCACAGCATTAGTAAGAAATCCTTGGAAGAAAGGTGTTAAGTGTGAAGAAATATTACTCCACTTCCTCACAAAGCACACACATATACGAGCAGGAACGATGCAGCTAATCAAAAGCACTAGAAAGCTTTTCTCTTTTTTTTAGCATTTAATGCTACAGATGATCAATATAACTACTTAGCTTCTTTCTCCTTTCACATGTTAATTTAATGCTACTTGTGCTGTGCTTATAAATGTTATGACATGGCTGAAAAACACATAAAAAAATTAATTTGGGTAGACCAATATAGCAGCTAGTATAAGGCCATGTTTCTTCCATACAGAACTGTACATCACGAAAAGATCCTGCTCTTTTCTGTGCAGTCCACTAACGCTACGGGAAGTAAATGAGTTCTTCCTATATGAACAAAGAAAATTGCAGGCCTTATGAATTGTGGTGCCGATTGTCGGTGTAATTCACACAAAATTATTTATATAGGAAAAATTTAGAGTAACATTTTCTACCAAAAATAACCAAAAACTTCAATCCAAGCGGAGGGTGAGTGATAGCAATAGGGTTGTTGTCTGCGTATACCAAACTGCACCAATGTGCAAATTTTCATCCAATCTCTTTTAAGTAGAGTTTCACTAGGAAAAAAATCTTTGCTATCAAGGTATTCCAGAGAATTTAATCATTTTCCATAAAAACAAGAACTGTATGCTGCTCCTTTTCCAACACAAATTTTGCACTGATTCCACATAAACAGACCAAATATCCCTTCAGCAAAGTTGCTTTGGGGATATTTAACAGCATTTTTTAAGTTATGGAAGCAATATTGAATGAGATTTAGTACAATTTAAGATAAGCGGGTCTTAATTTTATATGAACAGAGAGACTTAAAAAGCAAATGGAAAGAGTTCTGATTACATTCTGCTGGAATATTAGGCCTTGTGCAAAATTGCCCCTTTTCTCTTTTACATGCATAAAAACAAGCACAACGAGCTTTTCAATTAAATTAGTCTTTTGAGAGAGATGCAGGAAGAGCCAGAAAGCTCCTTAAAAGTTTATTGCTTTTCATCTTTGTCAGGTAGGAATGTGTATTCAAAATGACCTATTCTTTCCAGTACACAATCCTTCCTGCAAGTTTTTTCTTCCTGTTTGACCTATCAATTTTAAGAGTATACCAAAATGGGCATGGAAGGGATTATTTGGATTAGTTTTCCCTATATACTTAGTAGTTTTTGCTTTCCCGTAGTCATCTAGAGCTAAAAATGCTTCCCATAGTCTCTTCAGCATCGTGAGTAACTTTAATGAGTCTCAGTATCATTAGATGATAGCAGTTTACAGAAACCAGGGAGAAAAGACACAGAAAGGAATAAGATACAGCTATAATGGATACAAGCCTTGGAGATGAAAGAAAGAAGTCAGCATCTCATTTGCATTAATACAATAAAAATACAGCATTAATGTTGCTAGTTGTAAATTTTTTTTTTTCAATAAAGTTGAGCCGGATTATATCTGAAATAAAAAGCAGGCTGTGCATTCCTTACAGGTCCTGCAAGTGTTTAGGCTTTAAAGAACAATTACTGGCTATTAACTTCCTAGATCTAATTGCCACTAAAAACAATCTCCACAAAACTTCAGTTGAAAGCCACTCCTCAAGAACCCATGGTCTGATCTCTCAAAACTGCGTTGTTTATCGCAATACAAATTCAGAGCTACTACTCACGTCATTCCACTCCATCATTATGTATTTTGTTTACTGGTATTATGTGTGTGCACATATATAATTATATACGCAGACACATACAACAGATCATCATCAGAATCAACCAAAAGCAATATTGACAACCTCATTTATTCAAAAATCATGAGGCACACCCTTAAAAATCACGGGACTAGATGAAAATTACGAAATGCTAAAAGAATCACTTTGACAATCATGGCGTTTTTCTTCTGGCAGAAGAACTCTGAGGCTGCACATTTTCAAGCTCCTTAGTTCTCCATAGGAAGGAGTTTAAAATATGTTTTTCTTTTAAAACGTATGTTTGGCAGTCACGTAATCACCAAACTCCAGGAGCTGGGGGTTGAAAAAAAACCCAAACCTCTAACGAAGGATTTTCAGTAGACACAACTCCTAACATCATAGGAATTTTAATATTTGGGCAAATATTGGTGGAATAATCTCTGTTCTAAGCAACTGAGCTTTCCAGCTTATATTAAAAAATCCCAACAACCGGTGCATCTCCCTCCCAGGCAGGCACTTGTCTGCCCCTTTTGCAGGTGTGTGTGTGTCTGCGTACCTGAAAAGGATCTATTTCCAATACATTTAGGACTGTTTGTTCTATTTAAATGTGGAATTTTACCAATAGCTGGGACCATTGGGTGCTGCACGTTACAAACTATGTATTTTTCACAATCTAATCTTGTCATTTGGAAGCTATTGTTGTGACTTTCTTTTTCCTAAGGCGAAGAGGGAAAACATTTCTTTTAGGGAAACAAAGATTCTCTTCATTTTTCTAAATGAAACACTTAATGCAACACTTAGATCATAAGACCAGTTTTTCCACTTCTTTTTTGCCTGAAAAACCTCACAAGGTAACGGATGAAAAGCCAGCAACAGTTAAAGAGAGATGTGTAAATCTAATGGGAAACAGTGTGCTTCTATGATGTGTTTCTCCTTGAAACCTTAAAAAATACACCATTCACTGTCAAGGTATTTCGGAGTTGCAGAAGCCGTTATTATAACACGGTAAAAATGACTCAGTGCCAAGATCCAACAGCCTCAAATGGAAGGTCACCTTAATGAGAAAGAACTGATTTTAGTCCCCTAAAACTACACGGAACTTTTAGATTTCCGATTTGCAAAACCATCTTCATGCATTTACTTGAGAACTGCTGGCCGGGTGCACGACGTAGCATCACACGTTAAAAGAGGATTCTTTAAAAGACCGTATCATCACTGGTATCAAGAAACAGTGTTTGACAATTAACACAGAGAACGGAAGCGTTTGAGAAGTGCAGTAACCCTTGAAAGCAAAATATCTCCGTCATACAGCCTTCAGAAAAGAATAGCATGCAACCACTAGTAACACAAGTTACAAGCAGAATTCTCCCTAGATTTAAAGCTTAGTGGTAGAATCTCGTCCCTCTTCAGAGGTAAGATATTAGTAAAGAAACACGTATATTTAATTTTGTAGCTGAACAGCCCAGTCTTACATCGACGGTCTCTACACAGGCCAGTTACCCATTGAAGCAAAGTGCTGAGTAAGAGCTGCAGAACTGGACCCACTCTCATGTAAATTATTGTAATTAAATAGGTAATGAAAAATCACCGCTCTTGCACGAATGAAATCTAAGACTTCAGCTGAGAGCGTAATGTGTTTCCAATTGACTCCTGTATCAGATTCGGAGACAGATGAAAATGTCTCTCTGCTTGCATGAGCATGCTTTAGAGGTAAAACTTCACAAATATTTTCATTTTGCGGAGAAGAGGGAAAAACAAAGGCTTATTTGAGCAGGGAAGTCCGTAGGATCCCCCTTTTTTAAAGCATAATATGGTACACACATGTGTCAACCCGAGACGCATTAAATAGAATTTGAATCATTTTACTTTGCATTTGCTAATAATACGTCACCCAGTAGAAGAACCAGGCCTTATTCTCCCCTCCACTAGCTGACATGGTATTTTTTTTACATTTGAGCTCTTAAGATCTGCACAATAGCTTAACACAATAAGTGTTTAGCCTCTGGTTCCAACTGTAATTGATAGAGTACAGTTCCATTCCCTCTGCTGCTGCTGCTAAGTTGGGAATTGCAGCCACAGCAACTGACAGCATTTTTTTTGTCCGTGAGTCTGGAGTTGCTCTCTGGGAGTGATGTCCTCATCGGGATGGGAAGGAAAATGATGGGAGAAAGGCTCACCCTGGCCCTGTGCTACCGAGGAACCCTTGGGACCTCTCCTAGGGGAAGCAGCTACTTGAGGTGGGTGCTCCTAATGAGAAGAAAAATCAGGAGGAGAAAGTGCCGGGAGGAAATACCAAAATCCTGCTATTTTGAAGAAAACGGGCTTTTCTATTAGAGAGCACCAAAGGGAGCGAGCATTTATGGAAAGGAATTTCTGACAAAGAACATGTTTTTTAAAGTGCTATAAAATAATGTCATTTACTGATGGAAGCATCTTTCATATCACTGTCACAGGGGCCGAACTCTTGGTGAGTCCCAGTCTTTATATAGCGATAATATACTGAGCTTTGGTATGTGAGAGTAGAATGGAAATAAGGAAACAGTAACTAAAATGAATGCAATTTCAAATTGTCCCATTCAGGCCTGAGTTTTGACATGGCAAAACACATAGCAGCTCCGGTTCCAGAATTTAACACAGATAGCGACTAATTTTGGTGCCTCTTTAGTTGCAAAAGTACCTATTTTGGAATATATTTCATTAACCAGGATTTAAAGGCTCCTCGTGTTTGTGAACACCTTGGCTTTTTTGTCATCTGTCAGCATCGTGATGTGCACTCTAACTGAAAGGTTCTGAGGCAAGAGCTATTTAGGTGGTTTTGATGTGCACTTGCTTATCTGGAGGATGTTTAAACAAAGCAGTGCTGCCATTTCTACAGTTTCATTCAGTACTGATTGCTTGGAACGTGATTCGATTGCCCCCGTAATAAAGGATACAAATAATACTTGAAAAGCCACAACGGTCTCGGTTATTAATACATGTATATATCACTTCCTTTCATCACAGAAATCTACATATTGGACCTCGCTGGTCATTTACTCTGCATTCTGAAGAAGCAAAATTTCACTTTCTAAATATGTTTCTGTTTTAAATAATCTTCTACTAGTAAGGTGCAAACTGCAGCTTTAAAGTACTGACTGCTAAGCGTCTTCTGTTTGCTGCTCTGTGAGGACTCTTCCAAAAACAAAACTGTGTTATTCGACAGATCCACTGAACAAAATAAATGCAACTGATATCTCTTTCTGCTGTACTTTTGCAGAGCTTCGGTTCTTAGGTAGCCTAGTGGAGCCGGGAGAGAAAGAAAAGAAGAAACGCGAAATTGCAGCCGGAAAAGGCGTTAAGTCCAGATTCCTCTTTGCAGGTTTTAAGAAAAGCAAACTAGCAATTCATGATCACAAAATAAAATATGCACATTTAAACAAGCTGCAGGGGAAAGGAGAGTTTAATCCAGTGAAATTGTGTTTGAAAGCTATTTCATACCCCTAGGAGTAAAATCTGAATAGCAATTCTGCTTCGCTCCCACCCTTTTTCCACCCTTCTGTTAATATATTACCATTTGTTATGGAATCGTTACAAGACTTCTACCCCAGAGGTGGCTGCATTTCATTGAAGGATGAAGTACTTTCTGGGCCTGAGTATCTTCTTACTCGCAGGAGCAGGCAGCACTCATTGCAACTGCACTGATGCTGCTAGTAAAGCTATTTTTGATTTACACCTGAGTGAGAGAAGAATCAGGCCCGCAGTTTGTAAAGCCCTTTGTGATTCATTTGGGTGAAAGCTACAGCACAAATGGGTTGTTTATTGTAAACAGAAGTATGATACTAACGCAGGCACTGACATAAAGAGCTGCAACTCTCTGCCTCAAGAATTATCGAAATGGAAATGACGATCTCTAAAAGGAATGACGATTCAGCCCTGGAAAGATCAAAATGCATTTGACATAGTTTCGGTGTTGATGTGAAATAGAGTGTCTTTAAAAGTGTAATCCGAGATCAAAAATCCCCATCATCAAACATAAATAGTGCCCCATTTATCCAATTACATTACCTTGTTTCATTACAATGGTCTGTAATATATTTCTTAGGAATACAAGGCTTAAAATTAATAATAGAAAAGAACAAAATTGCCATGTATATATCTCTAGATAGATTTTCATCTAGCAGCAGGACTTCACTTCTGATTCACTCGCTGGTTCTCTCTAACCTTTACATTATTCATTAATCAAACTAGAAACCTGCTTTCAAAGTCTGTGCAG
This sequence comes from Patagioenas fasciata, assembly GCF_037038585.1. Lineage (NCBI taxonomy): Eukaryota > Metazoa > Chordata > Aves > Columbiformes > Columbidae > Patagioenas > Patagioenas fasciata. The sequence goes on along the minus strand of NC_092535.1, from coordinate 11,691,249 downwards.
GGTAGTAATTATTTACAGTTGTGCATAGTATTTAATTTTAAGCAATGACAAAAGCAGGCATGTCCAGAATCACAAGGCTTATCATTTTTCTTCCAAAAGAGATGAACTATCTAAAGAAGCTAAAAGTTGCAAACTTCTCTTCAATATCTCTGCTGCCATCAAGACAAAATGCAGTGCAACTGATACCTTTGAACTTGTACAACTAAAAATAAATAAAAGTGAAAATTAAGTAATATATAATGTAGTAACTCCTTTAAATAAAAGGAATAAGGAGCTTTGCTATCAGCCTTGATGAGCTGGTCTTTTCTTAGTGCACAGTCTGTCTACTGTCACTTTGAGGTATTTTTCACCATACAAAACAGAACCTCAGTACTATCCCTGCAAATGAACGTCAGTTTTAAGAACTATATACAATAGACATGTCTGCTCTTTGAAACCCCCTTACCCCCCACAAACACACAAATACAACTTCAAAGCAGAAGAACTATTGCAAATGTATATAAACCTACTTCAAATCACTTATGCTGGGTGAAACTGGACTGCATTTGCAGTATTTTGCTCACCTGAAACAACATTGATTTGAGGACAAATACAATCAAACAAACACACCGCTGAAGAGCAATGCACATTTTGTAAGGAGAATAAGGAAGGAGAGATGTTATTGTGGTCATTCAATTTTCTGCTTCATCATTAAGATTCTCAAAAATACCGTAGCATTCTGGATAAAAATATATCTTACTGTGTTCTCAGCAGGGAAATCCCGGGAAACAACAGTCTGGGCTTTGCTCGCAAAAATTTACTTACTCTGTAGCCTATGTTTCTAAAAAAGAACAGGGTGTCCCTTCTACAAAAAGATACTACGTGCATTCCAAGGGGAAATTCTACTTTGAAAACAAAATAAAATGAAGCCTCATACTCCTGACAGAGAGAAAAAGGGAGCAATTCTAGCACTGTCACTGTGGTGATCAGCATCCATGAAAAAATAGCTATTTATCCTGCAAGTTGAAAACGTTAATGCCTTCTTCAGATATAGCCTCTTTGTGAATAAAATAATAATAGCAACTCATCAGAGAGTTCTTCCGAATACATATCTATGTATATATATGTATATGAATTTCTAGCTTAACTGTTATTTATGGTTAAAGGGGATCTTTGCTTGCGAGGAATGATACCAGCAACCTGCACAGGTACATTCATTGGTCACGTCCCGAAAGACCCTGCCTGCATACTACTGTCCTATACCTACAGGAATGTGGTGAAATGCATAAGTTTATAAAAGTTATGCATGTCCCAGTTTCTCTGAAATCACATTTACCTTTGAATGAATCCCAAGCACTACTTTTCAAAGTTTATTCAAGTATGCCACTAAACTTGCCCATACATTTTGTCCCACATATAATACGCTACATCTAGAAAATGCTCAGAAGGGAGAGGAAAAATTAGTAAACCTTTTTAAACTAAAACCATTAAATATTATTTTTCTTTAGAGAACTAATCTGATGAAGGACACAAAGAAAAAAAGAAGAGAAAAAAAAAAACCCGCCTACATTAAAAGCCAAACAAGATAATAATTGTGCATGTCTGGCTAAGAGAATCTAGAGGGCAAGCCTTACGTCATTGGCACTTGGGTTACCATGGTGAGTGATTTATTGATATATATCAAGAATGAATAGATCAAAGGCAGCAAGATGACAGGTGATCAATCAAATGTCAAATCAAAGCTGGCAATCAACTGGAAAGCTGATTTTTCAGTGGGTGGGTCTGGCAGGAGAAAAATGAACTTCCATATTGCGCTTCCCAGAAACAAAACCCCACCACACTATTAAAAAAAAATAAGAAGCAATTAAGCAGCCTGAAAGAAAACTCTTTGAAAAGATTTACTATACAGGCCCACTCGTCTGTTTCTTTTTCTTGGCCCCCAACAGCAAAGAACACCCTACAAACGACAAAACAACACTTCCAAAGTTGCAAACTATTTTCTTCTTTAAAAAAAAAAATAATAAAAATGCAAAACCACTTGGCATGTGCAAATATATAAACTCGGCAACAAAACAAAAGGAGGATTTGATCTGAAAATGTGGATTGTCTTCTAACAGTCTGAACGTTTCATTTTATTTCCTGTTGCAATTTTCACCACTGATGATCAAAGGCTGAACTTCCCCACCGGGTTCATCAGCAGAGACAGTCCCTGTACTATTTCAGGCATACACAACACACACACACACTCACCCGGCCGGCATCGCCACCAGAAACACGGCGAAATAAAAGATTAAACACACCGACCCACTTCGCGAAACACACGTTTTAAAAACAAAAACCGCCAGGAGCGGGGGGGGGGGGGAATAATAATAATAATAATAATAATAATAATAATAATAATAATAATAATAATAATAAAAAATACTACAGCGGGAAGCAAATGGAAAGCTGCTTTCGGTTCGGGAAGGGGAAGGGGGGCAAGGGGAGCCGAGTGGAAGAAAGTTGGGGGGAAAAGTTTCGGCAGGGCCGGCGGGAGCGGGAGCGGGAGCGGCGGGGACCGGGCGGCGGGAGCGGCGGAGGGTGGACGGGGACAGCCCGTGTCAGAGTGAGGATCTTGGCAATAAGGAATGAAACTGGCTCCGTGGAGTTACGAAGGGAAAGGGAGGGGGAGGGGGGGATAAATAAATAAAGATCCAGCCCGGAAAAGCAAGGGTGACCCTAAATAATAATAAAGATGGGGGGTAGGAGTGGAAGGAGCAGAGACAGAGGCTGTGTAAGTGGATGGCTTCTCCTTACCTGCAGCCCGTTTGGGTGCTTGCTGTTTCCTCCTTGGCATCGCTCTACTTTCTCCAATCTCACTTCTGTCCCCAGATCCGAGAGCCCTGAGACGCTCCTGAGTCGTGTTTCTCTGCCTCTGCCTCTCAGCTGCTTTCCCCGACACCCCCCTCAAGCCTCCCCTGCCCCCCTCCTTTCCACTTCACTGATAGGAACCTGTTTGGTTTTTATTTTATTTTAGAGATCTAGGTTTCTTTCTCTCTCTTTTTTTTTTTTTTGGTTGGCTTTTTTTTTTTTTTTAACTGTTGCAACACTTGCTTTGCTTTGATTCAAACATCCGAGCTCAGGAGCAAATGAAAGGCGCCCACAGTGCCAGAGAACGGTAATAAATAAATAACAAAATAGATATGTATATATTAAAAAAAAGGCAGCTCTGGAAAGACTGTGGGGCTGGCTGCTTCCTCCCTTTCCTCTCCTCTCCTCCTCCTCCTCGCAGAGCTGTATGGCGGAGCGGTGCCCGGGTGTGCGTGGTGTGTGTGTGTGCGTGCGTGTGTGTGCGCGGAGCGCTGCAGGTTCCGTGCTGTCAGATGCCAGGCAGTGAGTGATATGGGAGAGGACAGGGAGGCTGCGGGTGGAAGGGAGAGCTGCTCTTCGCACACGCACACGCGCGCACACACACACGCGTGCACACACACACACACACACACACACACACACGCACGCACAGGCAGGGCGAGGCGATGCCAGCAAACATCGATCCACTGAGCAAACTGAACATTAACAAAACTCCTCCTCCGCGACCTGATGACAGGATGAATTTACTCGCGCAGGCGGGCGGCAGCGCGGGGCGTTAAAGGGACAGGGCGCGCCCCTGCCCCCGGTGTCGCAGCCCCGCGTCACCACACCCCCATACTCCCATCCTCCCCCCACCCCACGCGAGACCACCCCACGCAGCCCCCGAGGGTTTGTCCCCCGGAGGGTTTGTCCCCCGAGGGAGGGCGCTCGGGATGGGGCGGCAGCGCCTCGCGCCCCGTGTCACTCGGGCGTTTCCACTGGAATTCTGGGGGTTTAAGGCAATGACCCCGCCACGCGTGGGGGCCGTGGGGACCCGCGGCTGGTGCTCGCGCTGCCTCGCTGCACCCACACGTGACCGGTGATTCCTCAGGTGTCACTGGGGCTGGGGACACCGCAGCCCTTTGTCTTCTCTCATCTTCATCCTCACCCTGGCAGCCACCCCACACGCTTGGTCCTAAATGCAAAGTTTGGTGAAGTTTGGGTGAAACCCAAGGCTTCGTTCGAAGCCCTTCTGTGGTAACAAATGAGGCACCAGGGAGCCCAGGAGTGCAGGGTTAGTGTGCACTGCTCAAGCACCCTCTGTTCTTCTGTTTCCCCCTTGCACCTGGATTTAAGGGGATTCAGGTGTGTCCATCAGCTGCTTCTGTGCCTTCATGGCAAACCAGAGTGTGTCCTGTCCAGCCATACAATTTGTCACCCTTTCAGAGATCCTGACTTGCCTCCAGGACAAGGAGGGGCAGGTGGCACTGGAGCCTCGAACAGTTTTGTTCCCCAAGACATGTGGAGGTAACTTTCCCTGCCCTGTTTAACCACTTCAGTTTTTTTCCACAGCTGTTCTTAACACCATGAGGGTTTAAAAGTGATTTTGGGGGTGAAAGGGTAGTTCCATTTCTATATGTTAATTATAACTTGTATAAGACATCCTAAAAGTGGATTTTGCAACACTCCATAGCCTACTCCCGAAGTTTGCTAGGGAACCAAGTTCTTAGATACTTTTTTCCTGTTTTGACATTTGTATCTTTCTAATGAAACTATTTGGTTTAACAGAGTAATTTGCATCTCTCTAAAATCAGTCTATTAGATCAGGCTCTGTTACAAAGCACCAGCAAGAGCCACCATGTCATAGCTGGTGTTACTGGAGATCTGCAAACAGCAGCTTGGGTAGGGAATGAGTTTCCATGGGAAGACCCCTGAGTGACCTTTGTATTTAGCAGCCTAAGATGAGATTGTGTTTATGAAAGTGCCCACCAAACTGATTTCACTTAAATTACTTGATAGCCTTCCCTGTACGAACCCTAGCAATTTTTATAAGCAATTTGAAAGTATTTATTGGTGCAAGCAAATGCTTGGTTTGAAAGATAAAACAGGATAACACTACTATAAAATACTCATTTTTCCACTTCTGCCTAGCATAACTCACTCAGAAGCGAACAGCTCTGCTTGAATGAGTCACAATTGCACAGACCTCTTATACCTGTGTGCAGCATGTGGAAGATCCTGTTGGTGCACACCAGGGCATTTCTGCTTTGCCTCCCATACAGGTGGGTGTGAACACAAGGCCAAGCGTGCCACAGCTTTCACGGCATGGGGGCAATTATCCTGGCACTGGGATGAGAAGAAGTGACATGCTATCTAGTTTGTTAAGTGCAGCACTGGACCTGGATAAGGTATTTCAGGGGCAGGGTGGTAAACTAAGATTTTCACATTTCATCCAGCTTTGATTTGTGATTTTGAACCCTCCATCTTCTATGTTTTGGTTGCCAAATCAGAAGAACGGAGATACTTCTACTTGGTTTTATATTTTCTCTCCTCCCTGGCTGCAGAGAGAGATACTGGCCCTCTGATTAGGATAGTATGTTCATTATGAAGAATTGTGTATTAAACACTGTTTTAACACAGTGATGCTTTTATTAACAATTCTCCCAAACTGTGGGACATGTCGTAATGTGTTGGGACACTAGCAGGCATCAGGAGGGGGGACAAATGACAGAGTCCCTTAAGATTTCAACCCCTCCATCTGGAATCCGCTAGTGTTGTGCAAGTTGAAAAGCTACAAGATCTAGATGTAAGCAAAGTAGTGATTCAGTGTAGCCTGGGATCAGCAAGTAGTGGCTATTGTTCTCCAGAGTCATGGCTTAAATCCAAATGCTACACACTGGGTATGGTATTTATATCAGTGGCGTTTTCAATCTCAACATGCAAGATGAGAAAGTCACTGTTTTAAATGGTTACTCCTTTGGGAAGGGAAAATTGAGAAGATGGACTTCTGAGCAGAGCACTAGTGAGATGGCACCCTATCCTCAGTGATAAATGGGAGCATTAACAAGGCTTGGTCGAGAGGAACCCTACAGATTTATGGCTTCCTGTCTCCACCAGCAGATGCCATTATGGCTGACAGAACAAAATGCCTTTCAAGAGGGAACTGGGGTGGGATTATGAAGAAGGGGAAAAAAAGCATGCAGGATCTGGTGTCCATTTTTATCCACCGGTCAGAACTCGCTGATAGGTTTGGATAGAGCTGAAACTATATAGCATTTGTGTGCTCTCTGCTTCTGTTATTTATAACTAAGTTGGTGAAGGTCATTTAGCATCTCTTTTAACACAGGAAGAACCCATAATATTTACCGAAAGCATTTTTGCACACTTGAAAATTAAGAGATAATAAAATGAACAGATAGCACTGGAGGCTTCCTTGGCTTATCCAATGGAATAATCTTGATGGGTGCTTAATGTTTACTTTGGAAATGTAGCAAATTATTCTGAAGCTATATTGAATTTTATCTATTTTTATTACGTTGCAGAATAATATTTCTCTTTCCTGACAAAATGTTATGACCAGTAATAGCAATGGCAGTTATGCATGTTCAAAAAAGAGTAATCAAATCTCATGCTTCAGGGCACGAGCTGAATTCCCCACTGGGATCCAAAAGGAATTTTCTCCCCCCAAATACAACAATATACAATCAACTAGGTATGTTCTTAGAGGTTTTCCAATTTCTTGGTTAGGTGCAGATTGCATGGAACAATAGTGTGATCTGGGACAGTGAAAATCCTCTATTGCTATAGCTGTGGCTTGGTTTTTGTCTGATTTTTCAATATAATGTGTGTGGTTTGTTGTGCATTACAGTAAAGTTTACATTTTTTGTGCACAAGAAAGGGCCAAATACGCTTCATGTACTTGACTTTGATAACAGTTCCCATCGTGGGCAGTCACAACAAACTCAGCTGTGTTACTTGGTTTTGTTGTCTGTCTGTCTTCCTGTGGCTGCTATGCTGATCATTAAATGTGGGGGGTTTTGATTCCCATCTTTTGTGTTTATTTGTTTCTTAGAAGTTATATATGGAAGTACATAGCTCATCTTGAGTAAAATTCGGCTTGGAGCTGATTACCCTGTTCACACTTTGCCTGCCACTTTAGAGAAAGAAAAAGTGGATCTTCTAACAAGTTCTACAAATAAAAAAAAAAAAAGAAAAACAAGAAATTATTTGGGTTGATAAATGAAAATTTTAAATATGTAGTGATATTACTAGCTATTGATATTGTCATCTACAATGTTTACCTCCTCCTTGTTCAGAATTACTGTGGGGGAAATAAAGCATTTTAAAAATTTTGGGATTACTACCATTTTGAAAGAATCAACTTGACAGACAGACTGGGGAATCCTTATGGAAAACAGAACACCTTGGTAAGTTGACCAATGCGGTCCCTCCACCCATGACAGGATTGAATATATTTGGTTCCCTCTTGAGGCGCATTTGACCATACGATCATATGATTCAACAATTCATCTGGGCAAACTATTCCAGTGGCTTAAACAACAGAAAGTTTTCCTACTATTAAATGTTTTTGGAAACCTGTCTGCTTCTTCTTATGATGTTCTCACATGAAATGGAGAACGGTTCGTTTCCTTCCTCTCTGCAGCAATTTTGAATATATTTGAAGACTTAATACATCTACTCACCAGACAACCCTGATTTCTTCAGCCATTCCTTGTAGGTCATGTTTTCTGGACCTGGCACTATTTTCATTGTTCTGTGGCTGGGTGACATATGTTTCAAAGTGCAGCGCCAAAAACTGGATGCTGTATTGCGTTTGAAATCTTCCCAGCACCAAGCAGGATTATTTCACATGTCTAACACATGACACCCCTGTTTATATGTCCCAGTTTGACATATGCCCTTCTTGCAACAGCACGACACTGTTGACTCATGTACAGCTTCTGATTCACTGTAACCCCAGATGCTTTCTTGCAGAACTGCTTTGTAATCAGTTGTCTCCATCCTATATTTGAGCAGCTGATTATGCATCAGCGACAACTTTGCACTGATTCATCTTGAATTTCACCCTATTTTTTCTGACTGTTTCTGTAATTTGTCAAGAGCACTCTGTATTATAACGCTGTCTTCAAAGGCAGTTGCCATTCCCCCTACCTTGGTACCACCTGCAGATATCATGCGTAATATTTTCTGTTCCACTTTCTAAGACATTAACAGTATTGGGTATTACTGGGCCCAGGACCCACTCCAGGTGTTAGTCCAGCCTGACAATGGGCCGTGAAGGTGTAATTTTGGAGTATGATTTTCTGACCTCTTCCAGCCGCCTGCAATGGTGTCATCTGGAGGATATTCCACAGCTCACCTATGTGAGGCTTACATGAGACAGTGGCAGAAGCTTACAGAAGTCAAGATTAGGTACGTTTGACATAATCTATCCTGAATAAACCCATATTGTCTGTCGTTTATCTCTAAAAACCTTATTCCATGTTCTTATGGATAGTTTGATTCTTTTGTCCCAGTATTTTTATATGAACAGAAGGTAAGAAGACCCAGTGATCCCTTCCCACCCTCCAATCCTGAAGACAGCTGCTGTGTTTGCGCTGCTCTGAGTCTGCTGGGAACCGCTGGTCCTTCACAGGTCTTCAGGGATGGTCACTGGTGGTTCTGATATTTTTCTAAGACGAATTTAATGGCCTGACCTTATCTATGTGCTTTCTAAGTGCTCTTGAAACTCTTCCTACTGTAGTCAGAGCTCCCGCTAATCTAACAGTGGTCTTGATTATTTTTGCAATCTGATCACAGCTGATTCCCGTAGCGAAGATGAAAGTGAAAAAGGCTTTCTTAGGGTGATCTGTCGAAAGCTTTCTCTGCTGAGTGACAGGTGTAATCTTTCCTAGGTCTTTTCCTGCATAGAGCACGCACTTACCAAACACTTTCTTCTTATTATGTTCCTTTCTAGTTGTATCTCATTTTGTGACTTTCTCTATTATTTTTCCCTGTGTGTTCCTGGTCACTAGAAGGCACCCCTTTCTGCATGTCTTTCACATTTAGACAAATACTTGTTTGTTTATAGAATGTATATTCAGGGTTTCTTTTGTAGAAGCATTCCTTGCCATGCTATACAGCTCTTTTTCCCTACAAAGGGTTATAATAACAGCATTGGGGCAAAATAATGTTTTCCCCTTTCAGTCATTTCTCTGCACGCAGTTCAGTTACACCCTGTTTGCTGGGGTAGGGAAGGTTAAATTTCACCTCCTGGGATGAAATCCTGATATTGCTAATAATTTATACTTTGAGTAACGGCAGACAGCATTTCCAGAGACCCTTGACTTCTAATCTTCAGCTAAAGGATTCACCCTTTGGCTGCAAAAGAGGCATTTGAGTTTGCAGTCCCATCTAACTGCAAAAAGTAATCTTTTGTGGCCAAGTAACGAGAATTTAAGAGAGTGTGATGGTTCGCACAGCTCTGGCTGCAGCTACCTTCACCAGCCACATCTGTGGTTCATCTTCCATCACAATGTCATCAGCTAGAGTACCACATAAGATATCATTCAGAACTATACATAAGGCTCACCATGCATTTTTTAACTATGACATCCTATTTCCAGAATTTATAATTCAGACTTGCAAACCTACTGCAGACTGAAACAGCCTGGAAGCTCTCATTTTAGGAACTGAATTTTCCTTCTTTAAATCACAACAAATCTCCAGTTTAAAAAAAGACAACAATAAACATGCCACTTTTTCTGAAATAAGCACAGCAACACTAATACCGTTTCCCAATCAAAACAGCGAAAGCAGCTAATTGAATTGGTTCGATCTAAAAGTTGTTCATACTGCAATCCACAAACCCATTTTCTTCAGTGGATTTTGAGTTAAGTCCCTAATCAGCAGGCACATCAGACTGGTGGAGTTATTTTCTTTTTAAACAAATAACAATATCTTCAGAATTTTTTAAAATAATAAGAGTCCGCTGGAACTGGGCAGGAAATGGACTGGAGTCTCCGAAGAGTCCTTGGAAAAAGGCATAATTGAAAAAGAAAGAAAACCTAGAACTGTCATTTTTAGGATGGAAAAGCAACATCAAGACGGTAATATGCTCTTCCAAAACATTTTTCCTTAAGTATTATATTTAGTTGAAAAATATGTCTTAATAGATTTTTGCAAATACGCTATGAATGTTAAAATCATAAAATGGACATGTTTCATGCAATACCTGCGTAACTGCTGAATACCTCCCTGCACACTAGAAGCTTGAAGATGGTCTCAGGTTTTATCTTCCCAGTGCATCAGAAAAAGGACTGTGCACTACTGTAATCGGGGAGGAGAGAGATTAAAAACACAAGAACTGGATATGGTCCTTTCTTTTAGAGAGCAATCTTGCGAAGGAATCCTGTGTCTGTATGAAATTCACACTTGGAAAGGTCTTGTTTGTTAGCTGGCAGGAGCTAAGAGGTTGTGAGGTTGTGTCTTCTGGAGGAGGCACAAAAGAAGGCAGAAGCAGTTTTCTTTTGGAAAGTAGAGCATCTTTCCTCTTCTGAGAGCACTAAGGGGACGGGAGAGGCCAGGCCACTCACAAACACAGGCAAGCCAATATTGGGGGCTCTTTGATGCTGGATTTCTCTCTTCCTTTTAAAGATTGAGTAGCAATCCAAATAAAGAGAGCGGATAAACTGTGCAAAATATATTACACAGTTAGCAAAACCAGATAAACATCTACAGGAAACTTCGGGTTAGAAGCTGCTTTGCCCTGAATAGAAGGGAAGGCGAAAGTCTGAACTTGCTTTTAAAATGGCTATAGCAGTGTCGATTTCACGAAGTACGCGAATACCCCTTCTATCTGGATAATTTCATTACAAAGCACCAAGTCACCATGGTATTGGGATGTGTGCTATCCATTATGCCACATATTAATTGTTTGTACAGCGTAAGCCTATTCTTTATTTTATCGGTGTGATTATTTATTATTATCATGTATAGTCAGAGAATAAAATTATGCTGACAATTGGAATAATTGAATTGAGATATTGGGGGCTAAAATGATACCGATCCTTCCTAGAGCCTCTAGTATTCCATCTCTGACAATGGTTGGGGAAAAGGTAAGGTGCTTAATACTTGCAGAATCTGTAATTCTCTATGTTGCCACTTGTAGTAAACAGTGTCACCCACTGAGCCATACAGGGATTCTTTTCTAATGTCAAAACAGGTGAAATGGACAAACACAGTTTACACGTAGCGCACACATTTGTTAATAAAGAATACAGAGAAAATTTAACCGAAATGCTAAAGCCACTAACAGAGACCAAATGCTTAATATGATTTTAATTGAAATGTAATTTTGATAAAACAAGAGACAAAGATTTCATACAGCAAAAAGCAATAATTCTGTGTGAAAACTAAAGGAAGGCCAAAAAAAAAAATTAAAATAATGTATTTTTTTTTCCTACAGAAGATCTGCCAAAAAATTCTGAACATCAATGAAAACGCTTGTGCACCAGGCCCAGAAGACGCTGCTCTCCTGGGTGGGACGCCCCAGCTCCTCTGCAGGTGTTTCCAATAGACTCTACGAACCCCACAGCTGCCCCACACCTGCAAAGGTTGAACTCAGGACGTTTTCCCTGCTGGTTCCTTCCTACCTTCTCATGCAGATCCTCTCTTGGCTGTTCTGTATGTGTTTCTGTCAGGTAAGTGGTTATTACTAATATTTTTCCTTGTGTTTCCTGTGCTTTCTGGTTTGAATATGTGCTGTAGAGCAGCTTATCTGAAGGGAGCAATCTTTCTTTTTCTCTGTAAGTTGAGAGTGTAACTTGCAAACTCAGATACCTATCACAGGTTGCTTAAGCCTGAGGTAAGTGCTGATCCTTAGTGTTCTGCCTGGAATCATTGTGCAGACTTCTTTGGGTTAAAAAAATTGTAGTTTTATCAGTGAATTGCATGCAGTTGCAAAGCTGGAGGTGGGAAGCAAAGAGCATTCTGTGTAAATGACTGAGAGTTACCAAAGAAGCAGACCAGAAACAATAAAGTTTAGTAGAAATATAAAAAGTAAAGAATGAAGACTGGGAGACAAAGTAGGGACCATCCTTCATGATTGGCAATGTTGGGAACAAAGAGAATATTTAGAAACAAGAAAGACTTATTGTTGAGCAGTAGTAATTTGTTTTGTATTAAAAGTGTCAAAACCAAGAGTGATAATAAACGTAGAAAACTAGGTTTTGGGGTGTTTTTTTTGAGAATCTAAAGGCTAACGGTGGAGGGGAATAATGTATTTATGCTTACTCAGGAAAAATGCTGTGTAGTGCTCTTTGATTTAAAAAAGAAAAAAAATGTTGGGAGTTTTATTCTGGTTAGAATATTTTTTTCTTTGTTCCTAAATAATGAGGCATTTCTGAAGCACCTGTGTCATCATTGGCAATATTCCTTGCATCGTCTTGCACTGCCTTGCACCTGTTACGGAGGACACACAACGACTTCTTAGAAAGCCTTAGTCTTAATCAGGGTTGTAGATCTCCAGTTCAGGTGCTGAGCCACCCCATTCTTGGCTTCTGGGAGCTGCTGAGCCTGAGCATCCACCTTGAAATGAGCCTTGTTACCTGGTACTGGTTAGGAAAGATGTTTGGTTACGTTACTCGTTCCTGCCTTGCGATGGTGATCGTTGTGCAAACGGGCAAACGCTTTCGTGTTCACAATATGTCTCCGTTTCTGAAAAAGGAGTCTGAGGCTGTTCAGCTTGGCTTTAAGAGTCTTCCATAAAAAGCGGGATAGTTAATGGGGGAATGGAATTCTAGTTTTGTGGAACAATATTACAAAAGGAGACATCAAGCCATTTTTATGAAAATTGAATGACACTTTTATGGCCTTTCTTCACTGCTTTTAATATAAACTGTATAGGAAATACAGGTGAAGGGGGAAAAAAGTCCACCTGTCAAAATATAGCTCTGTTTGGTTACCTCTGTCCATGGGACAATTTTAGTAGCCTGTCAATCAGTGGGCTGCTAAATAGCCTCTCCAAAGCACAATCTGCTATTTCAGACGACATCAGTGTGTCAATCATTTATTGAATCAAAGCCAAATTTGAAGCAAAGCAAGCCCAGTTTGTCAATCATTTCTCGGTATTCTCTCCACTAACCACCTGACAGCTTTTAACTTTTCACTTTTATATTCCATGCAGCTAGTTAAGATTCTTTCATTTTTAATTGGGCTTCTTTTATGATTGGTAGCTAAGCAACTAATATGTTGTTTTATCTGGTAATAATGGGCCCAAACTTGAGAGCTTTCTTGACCATTCCTATTTGTTGTTGGGAAATTATTTTCCTTCAAGTTACTAAATAGCAGATGTAGCAGAAACAGTTATTTAATTATGGGTTGTCCTGTTGTTTCTATCTATAAACACTTTTGGCACTGTTTAAAAATAAACACTGCATGCGCTGGCAAATATATACCGAGTGATTTTAACTCCTGATAGAACCCCTTGGAATTTCACTGCTCACTTACAGGGAAAACTGGGTGCAAAATTGAAGGGATTGCCAAAGGGCAGTTTGGAAAAATCTTAGCAGAGGACAGAGTGAGAAATCTCTGTTCCAGAATCCCACTTGGCTTTGGTCCAACCTGATCAGGTTTCAGTCTTAATTTAGGTACAATTAAACTTCTGAGGCCAAGTACAATGCTCTGAACCACTATGTCTCCAAACGAGCCAGAAGCTCTTCCTGAGCAAGCTCTGCTGGCTTCTCAGTCCAAAACGGTGTTTTGAGTTAATTAAGATTTTTCTATACCTGAGTTGTAAAATCTTTGGATAAAAACTGAGTCCACCAAAGGTGACCGCAAATCCTCGTATAGTTTCAGTTCCATCTCCTCATCATGTATATGAATGCTGCTCTTTCATGTGTGTAAAATGGTCTTACAGCCAGGAGTAAATGGTTTTGCCTTTCTATTTCTGAAGACTGTCATGAGTAAAGCCAATGTGTTGTTTTCAGACAGAAAGCATTAACTTTCTGTCCTTTCCATGAAAGGAAGTTTGGAAAAAGCGCTATTTCTGTGTTACAGAAAATTCTATTTTGGGTTCAAAAGAGTTTTATTCATTTAATTCTTTTGCATATCTGTTTGATGGGCTTCTGGCTGTCTTTTGACAGACTGCTGTCATCTGGTTTGATCCAAAACTGTGAAACTCCAGATGTGCCCAAGAACTTGGGAGAACATGGGTATAGTTTTGCAAAAAAGCTACAGTAGGTTTCAAGGCAATCTGATACCAAATGTACTTCGCAGTCCTATTTAAATTTTACTTTTTTTATATATATTTTTACCAAGACTTGGTAAAAGACACTGACAGCCCATGAGGATTGACAGTGGAGAGGCAAATGTGGGCTTTCGAGTCCTGCAGTGTCTCAGAAATCCAGTTCAAACGCTAAATGTAGGTGCCTTTCCCTGTCATGAAGCCGAGGGAGGTTCTGGAGAGCAATAAGGATTATGCTGGTGCTATGATCAAGTGTCCCTCTCTTAGGAGGAAGATCTTCGCCGACTGAGATTGGCTAATCAATCAACTAAAACAAAAGCTATAAAGCATATCATATTTTGGAATTTGATGAAAACAGCAACCATTCCTAGCTTACAAATGAATTCTTAAGTGCCAAAAAATATGGTTGTTTTTTGTTTTGTTTGATTTTTTTTTCTTCCTGTTCTTGAAGAGATTCCTGATACCTGCAATTGAAATGAAATTAAGTAATAATGAATTACTATGATATCAAGGATGGGCATCTACTGTTCAGTGACATTCTGACAAATGAGGTGTAAGTTTGCCTGACTGCACAAGTGATTAAGAGATTTTTTTAATGGACAGATTTGCACTATTTTTGTAGCTAGATATTAACAAAAGTTTTTAAAAAGGTGTTTTGATCCCAGGCTGCCTCCGTAGTTTGGCACAGATTGTTAATCTTGGCTCAAAGGATGTTCAGGCCTGGCTGAACACGATGCTGAGCTCTTGTAGTTCAGGCATCTGAGCAGAGGGGAAACCCACACAGCACCCACCTACACAGCACCTGGTCTGTGAATCGGCAGAAGACTCTCAATGGAGGAATTAAGATACGCAAGATCATAAATATTATACCAATAAGGGAAGGACAAGGTTAAGAAAACCAGAAACAATTGTAGAGGTTGGTTGGTTGGTTTGTTTTTCAAACAACTCCGCTTTGGTCATTCACATTAAAATAATACTCAGAAAAGTCCTTCTGTGTGCAAAAATGCAACTGTCTCTTCATATATGTTATTACTCCTGTCCTACAGCTCTTCTTAAGGACCCTTTGTACCAGAAGAGATGATACTTTTAGGTCCATTCAAGCATATAAATTGTACAGGGATATTTTTGTTAGTTGAAAGCCAAGAGCAACTCAAAACACCTGCTTGGTTGAAATTCCCAACTGGACAGAAATGCTGGAGCAAAGTCTCTCTCTGGATATTGATGTGATACTATGCTCAGTCTTCAATACATCTGCTGAAAAACAGTGACTCGCCTTGCGGTGTCATTGGTTACACAGGATGCACAGGGACTGAAAAGGTTTATAGAGCCATGTATTTCAGGCCAGCTTACAAATATAGGGTCTGAGCCTGCTCGTGGTTAGTGGTAGTTCTTTTCTGAGTACTGTGGTAAGGCAGATGCCTGTTATGTAGATCTAGAGAGATAAAAAATGAACTTTCCTTGATCTTTAGTGCTACCGAGTGCGATGGCCAGGTTCTCTATCGCAGGGTGCACACAGATCTTTGCAATGGTGCAGCCCCAATACTTGGACTGAGTTTCTGTTTCTCTTTGCCATGTATTGAGGGTGGTTCCTGTAGTTCATGGCGGAGTTACCACTTGTCCCCGAGGGAACTGTGCAGGGGTCTCCATCTAAAATGTCAGTTTTCTCTTACCTACTTAACAAGCCCATTTTTCCCATGTGTGTGTCCAAAAGTTGATCAGTGTCAACTGCTGCCTTTGTCCACCTCCAGTCTGGGAGCAGCACAAAGACAAAAACGAGGAATACCCTTCCTGATCAGCCCTCTAAATGGAGAACTTGCTAAAGCAGAATGTAGTTATGTGTGCTGATCTTTATCCAGCATGCTCTCTTTAACACAGTTACCTTTCCAACAAGTAAAATGGCATCTTTAGCTATGCCGAGTGCTTGAATTCTTTGAGTTTACATCTCAAACGCCTACTAACCAGGAGCACTGTGCAACCCACCAAATCATCAGTAACCCCACCCGTGTCACCTTGGTGTTACTTGGAGCCCGTTCTG
Source organism: Patagioenas fasciata (assembly GCF_037038585.1). Lineage (NCBI taxonomy): Eukaryota > Metazoa > Chordata > Aves > Columbiformes > Columbidae > Patagioenas > Patagioenas fasciata. The sequence continues at coordinate 11,675,161 of NC_092535.1, read as the reverse complement.
TCTCGTTCTTACCAACCCACTGTGCAGCTTCCAGCAGTCAGAGCATTTCCAGGAGCACAGAAAAGAGCCTATGGTTACAAAGCATTTTTGTAATCTAGAATTTATACATTGAATGCTAACCGGTGCCGTTTAGAAGCACTGACTGCTAAAACTGATAGCTTTCAAAACAGAAAAGCAAGGCTTAATGCTTCCTCATTACACGGGTACTCAAATGCCAAGTGAGGTTTTCCTTGCTTGCATGTGGAACGGAAATATTCTATTCAAGATGGGTTTCGTTCAGAGCAATATTTGTTCTTTAGAACTAGAACCAAGAAGAAAATGGGTTAATATGCACATACAAATCTGTATACACACATTCTATGCTTGATGCCATGTAGGGGATTTAAAACCATGGAAAATCCCCCCGAGATATTTCAAAATAGCAACAAAAAATTGAGATTGCTGCATTTTAAAACCTGGCTATTATTTGTCTTAAATAGCAGACTCAGCTGTGGGTTTTTATAAATCTTAAAATATATGCAGGATTTCATACACCTACAAACCCCATCTTTTGTTAGTAATGGCTTTCTGATTAATTGCATATGTTCTGTACTCACAAAGTTGAAGAGTATTTGAGCGCCTGAAATTACGAGCACTTCAGCAACCCAGTGAAGATATCTGCAGTGTAAACTTTGCACATACGTGGTCTGCCCTGCCAATGACCTTCATCTTGTTCTAGCAGGGGAGCACAGTGTGTAATGCACTCAGTGTTAGCTTTTGCCTGATCCCTTTCTAAGCACATACTAATAACATTCATGTAAGTATAGATGCTGTTATGGGCTCAGGTCACTAGAGGATATAATTAATTAAAATCACTTGACCTCAGAAGAAGGTCCTTTTTTGAACAGGTAATGCTCAAGGAACCCACTTTTTCTATAGAATCCAGTATCCCAAGGTTTTTATAACATTTAAAGAAGAATGTAAGGGCTATGGTACCATTAGGACTTCATCTAGCTGAGCTAAGTTGACTGTTTTGAGGCAAGAATAGATACACCGATCTGAAAATCTGTATTACTTCCTGCCTCAGTTTGTCTCAGAATAAATACTGATATGATGTTTTCCAGGACTTATTCTTCAAGGGTGGCATGAAACTTAAATTTCACCATCTTTGACAACTTTAGTTTTTCTGGTAAAAGATAAATTCATTTGACAGTGATATAACTATGCCTAAAAAATTGTGCAAACTACCAAGCCTTGTAGTTCCTCTTCGAAGAACAGATCACAAACTCTTCAGTACCATTCAGTATTGGAACCTATTCGAAAACTGAGAGGATGCCTAGCAAAAGGCTTGTGCCATTCTTTGCTATTACTTAGAACTTAAGTTTTCATTCTTATGAAAAAAGCCAGGTGTTTTATTGATAACATGTTAAATGTCTGCTACAGTTATGAAAATTGTGAAGTACAGGATACCATGGCGTTTGGCATATAAATGATAACCAAGTATTGCTCTCTGCACCACCGCATAGACTGTCAGCTTGATCAGATGCTGATTTTCTTTTTTTTCCTGACTCACTTCACAAGTCTCTTGAAAAATTAACTTATGAAAACATAACTGAATACTTTCTAGAAACTCCCTTTATCACTCCTATGGGCAAATTTCATTGACTTGGAATTTAAGAGCTAATTCTGCTTAAGTTATATTCTTTTCATTTCACATTGGCAGCTAATGAAATAAGAGAACACTAAGGAAATAATTAAATGTTTTGTCATTAGGGCTATGGTGCATCAGGATGCAAATAAATACAAGCCAATATATCCTTTCATGAATTAAATTAGTTTTTTATTTTGCAGACTTTCATCTGTGTGTACCACGAACTAAAGTCTCTCGGAGCATAATTGTCTTATCCTAGGACCCTACGTAACTCACTGGTGCTGAGGTACAGTACGTGTCAGGTCAAAAGCCGCAGGGATGTGCTGATTGTAGGTATGTGAAACGCTGATCAGAGGAGAAGCAGTGAGGTCCTTTTCTATACGTCGATTATACTTATTTCTTGCAGGTGCCTTTGAGCTTCATATGGGTTACAAATTTATCCTGAATTCCTGTGACAGATTAGGGTTTTAAAAAAGCAAAACACTAAAGAAATGTTCAGATCAAGTATTGAATAGATTTTCTTTTCCCTGTAACCAGCCTGTGGTTCGTGGGCTGTTTTCTGCCTCCTCCATTTTCCAGAGTGCTCTGTGGCCTCCTGGACCATTGTTTGGAAAGACCTTTTCGAAACAGGGAACAGCAATGCTTACCAAAATATTATTAGGTTAATTCCAGCCAGGCTAGCTTCGAGAGAGGTCCCTGACATCGAACAAACCTGTTTCCTTCACTAGGATGTGTCAGTTAGAAACACCAACTGCAAGGATTTCTTATATTCTCATGAAAAAGGAAGGAAACAGCTGGTAAATGTTTCACAGATGGTAAAGCTCTTGGCATCTCTCAGGAGAGGGCCACCCATACAGATGGCTCATTATTTTAACATTTGGATTTTCATCTTATTAAAACATCTTTTTTTTTTGGTTTTTTTTTTTTTCTGGTTTTATTTAGCATCATAAATTCTCTTACACTTTAGTTAACAACTCGGTGATTTGGGGGAAGTGTGTGTGCTATAAGGAACATCATTTGGCTAAAACATGTATCTGCATCATTTTTCTCAGCTCTGATGTACAGTGAGTGGACTTGAACCTGATTAAAAATACCAAATGCAAGCAAATGCTTAGAAATACGACTTTACCAAGCAAAGGTCAGCTAATCCTGTAGAGAAGCTGAATTATTCAGCAAATGAAGAAATGTACTGAGTGAAACAAGCAAATATTTCTATCTTGGGCATTACATCAATTAATGCTATGATGCTTTCTGCATACACCATCACAGACAGGCCCTGTGTGTGCTGAGTGTTAGTAAATGTTTTGTGTTTATAGAATCCCCAAATACAAAATACTACATTTAAAAAGATCTGGTCAATAACCCAGATGATACTCAGGTTTTCAGAAATGCTCGTAAAATTATGCATTTTCATACGCAGTTCCACCTCGCATTTATGATTGCACATGCAATCATAAACATGCAAATAGATGGTATGTTTAGCATATGTTATACATAAATCCAGATCCACACAGAGTTTAGTAAATATCATTAGTCCCATTTGGTTTTATGGCAGGGGAGGGGACGAAAACAGTGCCAAAAACTGGCAGAACTTGCCCTATGGGGCAGAGGAAGTAGGGGCAGACCTAAACTGAGTTTGGATGTTCTGGCTTTTGGCCTTAGTGCTTTATCTTACTTGTTCCCTTGATACAAGCTGCTCTCTTCAGTAGTTGGCACTGCACATGCATGGTTTGAAGAAGCTGAGGCAGAGATGTGCAGCCCTTTCTGCAGCACAAAGCAAGCAATAGGTAGGAGATGGTGTGAGAGAGAGGAGGAATGAAGAAAAAATCCTGAATGTAATGCCAAATCTTTGGCCTCTGTGTTTTTCAGAGGCTTTTTGTTTTTCTAAGTTTCAGCATGGCCTCTCCAAGAAACTACTAAAATATAGACTTGTGATGTAAATATGAATCAACGATAGCACAGATCGCCGTATGGATCCATCCATGAAGATTAAAAAGTAGCAATTGATGCATGTGCTACAGCTGCTTTGTAACTCTCATTATAGTCCTAGCTAAGGTGTGTGCTGCCTTAAATACTCTGGGTTCTACATGATGAGGCTTGCTCTCTGCAATTTCATTTCAGTTAAAAGTTAAATAATCAGGAGTGGGAAGAAAGAAACTCGTCTTTTTTGCACGTGTATATGCAACTCCCCCTTGATTCCAGTAGGTTATACCAACAGCAAAGATTTGGCCCAAAAGCTAACTAAAAATATTTCACTAATAAGTACAGGGAGAGATTTGTGGCATGTAAATCACTGGAGCTCCACTGGTGCCAGTGTAGCTATGCTGATGTACATCAGCTGAAGAGTCGGCCTGTGGAATGCACATTTCTTTTGAGATCAAAGATGTGTCAGCAAATGGTAAACTTCATTTGTATTTTTGAGCCTTCTAATTTAAAAATAGCCAAACTGATTTATTATTAAATGGCTGGGCTCTCATGGCGAGACTTTGTATGCCACGTTTCAACCAGACGCCACTCTTGCAGCCAAGCTGTAAATCCTTCCGAAATGAGGTTTTTAGCTGAAATGCTGAAAACTCTCTAATGCTTGTGGGTACTGCTGTGTCATATTTATAATGGATGGGCTAATCTAACCATATCCTAAAAAATGAAAGGCATGAGAGTCTGGATGGCTCAGAGGGTTGGCAGAATTGCCAACTTAAATTCACTCATAGCCAGAAGTGACAAAGTTGTTGCCATTTTTGGAAGCCTATCAGATGAGTTGTTGAGGCTCAGTCAATTTGTTGTCTTTCTGTCCTTTGACAGGCCAAAGAATGAGTGAGCCATGGAAGAAACTGGTGCTTTAGCTAGCTGCTTGACTTTTGGTTTACATGGCATTGCAACCGATGCCTTTCAGTAGTACTGTCCTTGTTCTAAGGAAAGATACCCTAATGGGCAGGTGGATTGTTGAATGTTTAGCATGGATGCTCTGGGTAGTGAGGAATCTGACATGCAATGTTCATCAACCATGGAATGGCTGCTGTAATATGGAGAGGGGAGTATTTCCAATATCCTCCATGACCTGCTTCCAGACTCTACTGTTTATTAGCATGTTTTCATAGGCAACTCAATTCTCTAAATGTTGTAGGAAGCTTATCAGAAATGCTCAGAACTGTTGATTCTACCAGGACCCCAGCAAACTTACATTAGAAGGTATTTTGGGGCTCATCCGGTACAACATACCCGCACAAAGGCGGGATGAGTGTTGAAGTTAGATCCAACTTTGAAGTGAGATCAGTTTTTTCAGGATCTTCTTCCACTAAGTTTTGAATATCTCAGTGGATGGAGATTTTGCAGCCTCTTTGGGCAATCTGTTTGCATTGCGATGGTGATTGAGCACGTGGACCAAGAAAGGGAAGATATATTGACTGTGTCCTTCTGTTTGGTGTTCTTTGGAAATCAACTAAATGCAATAGGGTAACACACTTAAGCAGATATCAACAAAAACATGTTAATGCTGAGGCTATGAGGGATAACAGGGCTTCCGTAAGTTGGGTGAAAATGGGTGGCCAAATGGAGGGGTGGGAGATCATGGTTGAAGGGCAGGCTGTTGTATCAACCCATGGGGCATAAGAAAACTGGGGCATCCTTCACGGATGCTCCAGCAGCAGGAGTAGCTTCAGGTGGGTCTTGCAGCCTCTTGGGTTTCAACTGACTACAGTAAACAAATACATAAAAAGCAGGCTTTGTTAGTTCTTGTCAGGTAAATTGCTAGTGTCTTTTTTTAAGTCTTTAATTGCGGTATTTAGTGTTGATAACTAAAAAGGTACGATCTCTAGCTGAGACTGAAAGCTGCTTTTTACCATTAACGTCTTCATTTGTGTTTCTGAGGTTTGAGTGTGCTGTACTCTCTGAAAAAGGGCATAGTGGAAATAAAGTGATACAGAAGGTGAAATAAGGGAGATATTTACTTTGTCTCTTGAGAGCTTGTATTTGCATCAAATGAATGCCACCACTACTTTCAAGCTCTTCCAAAATGAGAGTTTCTAATCACGCCCAGTAACAGGTATTCTAATGGACTCCTACTTGACCATAACACAAAAACAAATTGTGAAATGGGAAAAATACCTCATGCACCACACAATACAAAATGTACACTTGTCTCTTGAGACTTACTGCCGCAAAGCATCACTGATATAGCTTGGTGGGAGTCACATTAGATATTTGCATGCAGGCTGAGTGTATCCGGACAGCATTAGCCTTAAAACCAGTTTGAGTTATATGGCCCTTTCTGCTCTATATGAGAGGTTAATCACTAACTAGCAGAACAGAGAAGAGGCTTGTGCTGTACATACATGTGGTGCAATGTCTTGTGGAGGTGGATTGTCGTTGCTGCAAACAGGCTACAGGAGAGGATGGACCAGTGACCTTTACATACTACAGTAGTTTGTTTCATGTTTGTTTTACCCTTTAGAAACGTGTATCCTAATTCTGTGTAGGCTCAGACATTATTAGCTTGCAAGGTAGCGTGGATTGCATCTCTGAAATCTAATGTGGGCATGGGGGCTCTCTTTTTGATCATTATAGGGTATGAATGTTTTGTAATTCTTCTAGTGCAAAAGAAGCTGTTTGGTGACAGGCATCAAGTCAAATTCCTGCTAGAGGCTGGCAGCAGAATACATTTGTCTATTTAACTGCATGCAAAACACTTGTCAAGACAGATTCTGGTCCTTTCTCCTAAGCAGGGACTCTCACTACCTTGTGTTCCAGATACCCTGGCAGAGAAGCTGATGCAGAAGCACATGCTGAGCTGTTACCAGGACTCTTACCATGTCTCTGGTTCCGGCATCTGCCAGATGGAAACCTCACTAGCACATTGCAATGGGAGAAAATTGAAAGGCAGAAACATTCACATCTGGAGGTATACTAAAACAGAACAGTCTTTCTTAAGACCCTTTAAAGAGATGACAGGTTATCTCATTCTTGAATGCATTTGTCACCATGTTGCCACGTTTGGTAGGAAAACATGGGGGTAAACAACTTCTTTTGGGACAGGACAGAGGGTGGAGGGCTGTAGGAAGTGTGGTGGTGAGACTGCTGAACTTGCGTGGGTGATGGGCAAAAGAAAAACAAAAAGCCTGGAAATGAAGCTTCAACTTCCCCCTCTGAAGGAGGAAATTAGTTCTGCTTTGTTCCTCTCCCACTGTGCTTGGATGTGATATATGAGTTTTTCTTATTTGGTGACTTTGGAATGTGCTATAAACTCTGTTCAAAAAGTAAAGGTGTAGAAGTATGGGGCTAAAGTTGCTACTTATTATGCTAATGTTCTTTTAGACCCTTTGTGCTATTAAAGTTATGCTTATCTTAATGCTGTAGCTCTGTATTTACAGTTGATACCTCCCTTTCCATGTACATGTTACCTTTCCATGTACATGTTACCTTTCCTTCCATTCCACTCGCTTTCATCTCTTGTTGTCTTGACTCCTCTGCTTCCTCCTGTGTGTATTTCTCTCTGCCCCTTTGCCAATTCAAAAATGTTATTCTATCATTTCAAGTGCTTCGAGCTACCTCTGGGGCCACCTCCTCCTTTAGCAGTAGCTGACCTTTTCTGAAAGCCAGCCTCACCTCTTCAGCATCCAACTTCAGAGGCTAAAGAGACAGGCAGGCTTTGGCACGTGATGGCCAGGTCTGGCAGAATGTGTATGTGCTTTGGAAGGGGAGGAGGGAAGGATGGGACAGGGCTGAGGCAGCTGAAAATGATAAAACTGTCACAAACCGCATCCCTGAAAACCCCAGAAATATTGAAATATGCTGAGGAAGAATAAACCCCCACCCTTGAATTCATACCTTTGTCCAACCTGCGGTTCTACAAAATTCCTGCTTGCTATGTTGTCATGGCACAGATGCTTTGTACTGCCTTTTTGTTCTTGTTTCAGCTTTGAGAAATCTCTGCTATCTTAATTATTAACCTGTTATGCTTAAGTTTCATTACCTATATATTTTTTACTGTCTTCTATTGAGGTGACAAGTGAAAGTGGTAGTTCTGCCACTGCTGCAGTGCTTTAACTTCAGACTCTGCACTCACCAAGCACCTATAGTAATGACTCTCATAAAAGTATTTTGATTGTTCTCTGATGCAAATCGAGATCAGCAATAATGTACCATTTTCTTCATAGCAATTGTATGCTGCTCAACTTCTTTGGTCACCTTATTGAAGCATAAGTCAACATTAGGATAGGTTAATAAATAGTATGGTAAAAATCTAAACACTTGTAAAAAGCATATGCCTCTGTGTTGCTTCTTACGGAAGAAGCAGAACAAAAATGTTCTCATTCACTTGAATCAGTTGGTTTGAGGCTAACCTCTCTTAGGGGAAGCAGGAGGGAACAGCAAAGTGGGATGTGGTAGGGTAAAAAGGACTTAAAGCACAACAGCTAGCTACGATTACCATTTGTAAGCCATCCTCACCAAAGTCAGGGCTGCAGGTCTGCTGGGCACTTAGAGTTTACAGTTGAGCTATTTGTGCAGCCACCAGCTGCAACAATGAAACTTCAGTAAAAATAAGGTTGCTAAAAATTTACATCTCCTTTTTCAACTCCTACATATCTGATGGGGGGAGAATTTCAATAGGGATGTAAGGAAAAATAAAAGGTTTTATTTCCTGACTCTTGCAGGTGTGCTTTGGATTTATCGCTGAACTCTGTGTCTGTTTCTTGACTGAATTACACCACTTCACTATTACAGCGGCGTTGAGATAATTAATTCAGTAATGTTTGTATAGTGCAAATGCAAAATAATAATTATCCTCTTATAGCCCCTTCTTTGTATATCCACTTCCATGTGGAAATGCCCTCAAACTGAGTAAACATGCACAGATGAGCATTAAAATAAACCTGTTGGGAGCAGACACTCAACAGCCCACCTCTTGCAATCACCCTTCGTCTGCTCACCCTTACACGTTCAATATCCACCCAAGGCTGTTTGGCTGCGTTGGGGCTGGGGCAGGAGTTCCCACCTTCTGTCTGGCTTTTTTTCTTTGTTTGCTCTGTTCTTTGTTTGCACAGCTCCTGCGTGCTCAGTGGAACTTGGCTATAGCCACGGCATCTTGAGGAGGGGAGAAAAAACCCCAAACCAACAACAACACTGTGTCGTCCTTTTTATGAAGGCTCTAAATATAACGATTGAAGCAAAACAATACAGTCAGATAAACAAAGAAATGCAAGCAGTGCAAGCAAAAGCCCTTCAGCAGGTATGAAGTCAGCCAGTCTTCATTTCTTTTGTATGTTTTAGCTAACAACCTATTGAACTAATGAGAGAAAAAAAAAAAAGGAACGAAGACTTAATGCTACTCCTCGCTGCTCCTTTAAAGATATTAATACCAGTATAAAAGATCTGATTTCAAGGAACTAGACCAAGATGTTCAGCTAGGACTGCTGGTTTCCCTGAACGCTCCCTGAAGAGCAGTTGTGGAGCGCGGTGCTCGGGGCAGGTGGGTGATGTGATGGCAGGTTGTGTGACACCTCACAGCATGGCTGCTCGCAAGGGATTAAACTGGTTTAAGCAACTCCGATGCTGTTGCTACAATCTTTACTTGTATCTTAACTTCGTATGCTGTTCCCACCATTGCACCCCATCGTATTTGTATCTGCAGAGTGAAGCAGACCTAGGAAGAGCGATCTGCCTGAAAAAGAACCTGGACAGGAGAGGAAAAATTTTAAAAAAAATTAATGAAAAAGGTTCTTTTAAGTTTCCTTCCTACATGAGTAGCCAGGCTACAGTGGGGGTAAAGGTGATCTGGAAACAGAACAAGCTGTAAATGGAGGGGTACTTAGCCACAGCTGCCACAAGAAAGTTTCTGGTGGAACCACAACACAGTTTCAGAGCACAATCTCACTCCCAGTAGCAAAACAGTACTTTTACAACAGAACAAGGGACAAAAGCCTCATTTTCTGATTCCCCTTTGCTACTTTGATCCCTATCCTATGTGCAATGGCTTGCAAGAAGACAAGGTAAAATTAGGGCTAGAGGGAAAAACATATATTAACATTCAAATAGAAGTAATGCTGTTGCATGTTGTCAAGGCACTTTAAATCACCTACTTGAAAGAGTAACAAAGGACTTAATTGTGCAAGATGTTGCTCTTGGAGTGTGAATAAGGGAGGGGAAGTTCGAAACCCAGGGCCTCAACTGTTGACAAAATACAAAAGACTTTTAGAAGCACTAAATATTCATCTTAATGTCTATTAAAGTTAATGGGAACAGAATTGGGCCTTTCCTGAGCACTTTTGAAGACCCCAGTGACAGGGCACTCAGCATTTCTCATACAGGTTGGACAGCAAGCATGAGTCTGTAACTGTGTTTCCCCATGGAAATCACTGTGTAAGTGGATCTGATGCATAATATGTTGTAAATAGCAGGTTGCTGTGGCTACACAACAAATGCATTCAATAATTGATATTCTAAACATATATCTGTCATATTTGGCCCCTTGGAGGCTCTGGCCCATCTGGTTCAGCATTGACACTGGATTGTACTTCGTTCCTTTAGAGTATGAGCTTGTACCAAGAGAATAAATCCATAGTGCGTGCTGGTGCCATGCGGGGAGGATGCTGCACAGTCACATTAAATCATAAAAAAACTAGATAACATGTGCCTTTAAATTTCTTTGCTATTTGAGAGCCTACCTCAGGATTTTTTGAAGTGACAAGCAGGTGATAAAATAACAAGTAGTCTTGGCTTTGGATGCTGTCTTGCCCATGCAGAACAGTATTTTGTTACAGGCACCTGAGCAGGGGTTGTATTTGAAGGAGACAACTTCTGCAGGGCCACCACAGACCTGGCTCTGACATCCATGTGGCTGTAAAGGGTGGCAGCACAAATAGGGCCTGTGCCTTCATGAAATCAATGTAATGCACAGGTGAGGCTTAAGCTTCGTTTGAGACAGGACCCTGTGTAATAGAGACATGGAAAGAAGGAAGATCTAATTAGCTTCCTCCACTCGCAACAGTTAGGTTCTTGGTGCAAATCTGAGTGTGCTGAATCGTGCCAGCAGTGTGCGGCAGTGCCTCACATGGGGATTGGCAAAGGCGGGTATTGCTCCCTAAAATAGCATGTCTTGACATTATACACAGCAAAGGGCAACTCTATATTACCGCACAACAAATGCGTTGGAATAACTGATCAGCATTTCTGCACATTCAACGTCTGTTCTAAATTCTATTAAAAACTAGGGATTTAGGGAACTTGAGCCTTTAGGGTAGCTCTAAGTATCATAGAATACCAGTTTGGAAGGGACCACAAGGATCATTTGGTCCAACCTATCTCAGCAAACCATAGTCTAGACAACATGGCCCAGCACCCTGTCCAGCTGAATCTTAAGTGTCCAATACTGGGGAATCCACCACTTTCCTGGGGAGATTATTCCAATGGCTGATTGTTCTCATTGTGAAAAATTTCCCTATTGTGTCCAATTGGAATCTCCTCAGGAGTAACTTGTTCACATTATGCTCTTTTTTGGTTTTTATCTCCATATGACTCCTTCTCCATCTTCTTTGTACCCACCCTTTAAATACTCAAACACGGTGATAATGTTTCCCCTAAACCTTCTTTTCTCAAGGCTGAACAAGCCCAGTTTTCTCAGCCTTTCCTCATATGGCAGCTTCCCAGTCCTTTGATCATCTTTGTGGCTCTCCTCTGGACCTCAAGATCCTTTTTCTTCTGCCTCTTTATTAAGTATATGGAAGCTTTCCTCCAAGTGGATCCTTTTATTCTGTTCACTGCACAACAGAAAGGGTGTGCAAAGCCTGAGGCTGGAGGACTGGGCTCCTTTGGAGCTGGTAGCTTTGCAGTGGGTCAAGGAGCACAAAAGAAACCTCTGGCAACTTGCTGACAAGGGAGAACTCCTAGTGGTTGCCCATCTGGCTATGAAGCCCGTGTTTCCGCACCTGCCAGAACAAGGAACGTGCTGGGGTTGAGGCAGGAGAAAGCAAAGTACAGTTGGCAAAACATCCAACACACCAGGAAGAGCATCTCCCATGCTGCGTGTGCTATGCGAGTCTTGGCACTGGCCTGGAAATCAGAGAAGCGAAGCTGCTTCCCTGGAGGACTCTGCTTTGCTTCACCCTAAATTTGGCCCATTATTAATATCCCCTATCTCCCTTGCAGAAATGATCCATTGCTTTATGTGTCATTTCTTATTTAGGATGATGCCATCTGATGTGTCCAGGACGGGCCCATAATTAGTATTGCTTCCTTTCTAAATCCTTGACCAGCTACATGAGAATGATTTAACTTCCTCTCCTCACACCTGATTTATCTGTCTCTTTCTCTGAGTAGAGGAAAGTTTCCTAATCAGAGCACTATTTTTGTGTGAACAGTTATCCAAAGTACAGCGGGGTGTGCAAGTATTTTCTACTGATGTGACACCTGCTGGTTACAGAATTCAATCTAAAGTATTCTTGGCTAATCATTAATTCATCTGCTTGCAATTCATTCATCTTTATTTCACCATTTACTTAATGATGATAATAGGGAGCATCAAAATCTAAAGACTGATCATTTTTTAAGAGCAAGCATCTGATGATAATTAATTAATAATAGTGACAACAATAACTTTAATTTTCCAGGTATTCCCCAAAGAGAACTGTATTTTAACTATAATTGCCACGAGGAAAAATTAAATCTCATAGATTCAAGCTTTGGTTTATGGCATTCACTTCATAAAAGTAAGGAGAAAGCTGTCTTCATGTAAAAATCATTTGAATTTTTTGGAAGCTCCTACAAATGGCAGAGATGAAGAGAAGATAAATACTGCTGACGATATTTGGTATGACATTGGTAATTCTCAGAGGGACTCCACAGTGTAGTGTGCCAGTGTAGATGTTCTTTGTTTTATGAAGGTGACAGACTTGACCTGTCATGTACTAGTTACACCCTGGACAGACTAGAAATGTCACAAACTGCTAACAGTTACTACGTAATATATAAAAACTTCTCTTTGGAAAACTGTGGCACTTAAAAAGGTGGGGGGGCAATCCACTTGACTAAGGGATTTTTACTCTACCCCCCCATATGACAGTGCACACAAGACAAATTATTTTGGGCAGAAAAAGCAATTTTAGCAAGCTTAAAAATGCCAGATTAAATAAAACTAGTGCCAGCGAATAGATAAAGCATTTTGTTACTATTTCAAGGGTTTTGTGGGGTATGAGGCTGATTGAGACTGGGAGAACTGTAGAAGAATTTCTTACACATAAAGAAGCTGCAGCTGTTAGGAAGGTGTGTGACTAATTCTGTTCAGATTTATCCTGGTGAGCGTTTACTGTATGAGCACTTCAGTCACTGTAACTCAGCTATGCACTGGACTTTTCTAGTTTAAACTCAAGCTGGCATACAGCTGGAAGGAGTTGGTTACTAGACAGATATTTATGCATGTGTCTCATCCTAGATAAAGCTGCATGCTGGATATAAATGCACCACGTGTGTGTGTGTGAGAGATCTGCATGTGGTTGAATTTTGCCTTTCAGAGCTCCATGCCCAGATTGGTGTGCACACCCATGTGTTGAGCTCCCAGTTCTGCTTCGGTCCTACTTACTTGTTGGTTCCTGGTGCAGCTTGTGTTTCTGCGGCAGCCAGAGGCAATTTTTTGTTCTAGGAGTTGGTGACATACCCCTAGGCTGCCTTTGTGGCTTTAGAACCTTGTTTTGCATTTGGCTGTGGAACAGCCACCATGTGCTCTGTTGGAATTGCAGGATTTCCTTTCAAGGTGTAAGTACTTTGTCTGTAAAACGTATTATCAAGCTTCATGATGAATGGGTAGCTGTGATTTGTGCTTTCCTAGCTGTTGTTACAGTATGATCTAAGGTCAGTGGTGAAAATGAGTCAGAAATACATGGCTTCATGCAGGTGAATCTTTCATCAGGACTTTGTTTCAGCAAACTGGGAAGTAAAACAAATGAGTAGCTGGTCGGTTTGAATTCACTCCTAACTTCAGCTTGAAGAAGAACTTTAAAATTTTTATGTGGTTGAAGTTTGGGTTTTCTGTTATTTTATGTGTCCGTTTGTTTTTAGAGGAAATTCAGCTCTGAGCAAAACAAACACAGAACCTGGCTTGCCCGCCTCAAACACACAATCATGTCTTGGTTCATATCTGAAGTGCTTCCGTGGCACGGATGATTAATGCATGAATTGTATGTTCTTTGTAGGCTGGTGCACAGTGTAAATTACTACTGTGTTCAAACACAACTGCGAAGAGCTGAATGAATCGACTGACACAACCCTGAGCACAGTGTACCGTGCTCTGCAGGGCTGGCTGCTGAGCACCGCGGCCGATAGCTGCCATGGTTCTTTGTGTGTATATCGAACTACGATAACATTGTCTAGTAAAGATAAGCCATTAGACTCGCTCTCAGAAAATTTTACTCATTGTTTTGATCTTAAAGTCAAATATGCTTGGATTAGACCCTTCCGGAGTTGACTTTTGTGCAGTTCGATTTATTACAACGGAGCTGCATTATTTAAAGATATCACCTTCAGTCTTCAAAGTCAATAACTGCTGCACTGGAGGCAAGCTTGGCAATTGATATTTGAAATATTAGCTGGTCATAGAGGTATGTATTTACTAAAATATAGCTCAAGTTTGCCCTCACTTGTTTATACTTCCAGGCAGCTTTTCACTTGCTTATCACTTGGTCCCTTTTTTTGTTTTGTTTTTTAATGGACTGTTCAGCAAGCCCCAGCAATATACCAGATCTTGAGCAATAATTAATCTAGTTTATCTCTTGAAGTAAAAGCTGCCGCTTCACACTAGTGCCAGTCTGAAGTCTATTGTTTCTGGACTACCCCACTCTATAGTTTAATGGTTACAGGACTTCAACCTCCATTAAATTGTGTACTTTTTTTTTTTTCTCCACATATTAAGCAGTTCTTGGGCAAGTCTAAATTTTTGTTTTGCTTGCAGGAGTCCAAAGTGAAGGAAGCCGTTTCTGGCTGTCATTTCTAGGAAGAAAGAATGCAACTGCCTCTGTGGGGACAGAGAAATGCCTTAAGCAAGTTTTAATGGGCATACCAACATTTAAAAGGTTAAGGAAAGCTTCAAAAAGCCCTGAACCTGGGTTTGGATGGCAACCTGCTTACCCTGTGTCCTGTAATGCTGGGAGGCCCTGGAGGAGAAAGGAGATGCCCAAAGGGAACAGTTGCCGGGTTGCCTTGGTGAGGATGCTGGGAAGCAGGTCAGGGGTTTGCTCAGAATCAGACAAAACGTATTGGTGCTTTTGTCTTTCTGTAGTTTGTGGAGGATATTGGAAATACCTGAAGACTGGGCATTATGAAGTGTTTGCTGACAACCCTGCTATTGGAGGAATATCCTTTGTGTTGAAAACACCACAAACTAAAATTATGTCAAGTCATTTTTATTAACATACCAACTAACTTCTACCTTATCTCACATATACTGTCTTGAGTGCAAAATAACTGGGGATCTAATTGCTCTGTCTTGGTCCTGATCTGATATCAGTTCTATGGCAGTTGCTGGAAACCTCTTGGACTGCAGTGCAAAGCAGAGCTGTTGGATATTTTCTGAAAAACTAGGATATTTCTGTAAGCTCCTTTTTGAGTCTTATACTTCAAGCGAAGTATCAAGGAAAAAGTGTTCTGAGAAAATAAGCGTGTAATGGCTATTAAAACTACCTATGAGGTGCTGTAGGACCTTTATCACTTTTTATGTATAAAAATAGCATTTTAGAAGTAGAGTAGCCATAAAGTATACACTGGTAATGTCAATCTCTACCTTGTAATATACAGCACATTAGAACTGCAGGGAAGCTATGCATAATCTTGACTTTCCCTTCTTTTTTTTGCCTTTTAAAATACACACTCTAGGAAAAGAGTCCAGCATCTGCTTAAAGAAAATGTGGAGCCAGTCATTAGCACTGCCTCAGCTTTTAGCACTTTGTTGTTGAAGGAACCCACTGGTCTCAAGAGGCATGACAAGCTGTTTTCATTCTTTAATTTACAGGAGAGATGAAATGTGCAAACCACTTAACATTAGGTAGTGGTGAATCTGCAGTTTGAGCCTTCAATCTTTGCTCTGTCAAAATTCTTCCTGGGGAAGCAAATACCCATGGAAAGATTTTTGCCATCTTAGTTCAACTGTTACTGTCTCAAGACCAGGTAGCTTGCTTTCTTACTAGTGACAACGTTTATGTTGTAAATGCCTGTGTAACTTCGAGATAATGAGAAAAGGAAAAATCATTGGTTATTATGAACACGTCAAGGTTGCTTGTTTTATTTTTCTTCCTGAGCTCCACATGTGACAAGCAGCGCCATGACATGTCAGGTCAGGCTGCATCAATCATGTCAACTTACATTATATCATGTGTGCAGGATGGTGGAAACCACTTATGGGTCAGACAGGAGACTGAAGAAAAAGATGTCGTAGCTTGAATTGGGGAAAAGAGGGTTGGGGAAAGGAAAGAAACTTCAGTAGAGTACAAGATTATTTTCTTGTTCCTGAACAGATGGCCAGCCCACCCACCATCAGGTGAAGTCAGATAGGGCTGGGGATACAAACCTCATCAGATGGATTGTTATTTCATAATGCTGTAAGAATAGAAGATGCAAACACGTACAAACTTCAGGAGAGAAAGGCTTTCAACTTGGAGTTGGAAAAACTTTTGACAAAATTACCCAGTTTCTGGATGGGTAATCCAGTTTGGATTTCTGCAGAATTTGCTCAACTTAAGGGGATTAAAAAGCAAAAGCTTAGAGCCTATAGGGGGACAAAAAAGCAAATGAAGGGGAGAGAATTCTTTGAAAAGTACTCCTCATTTTGTCTGAAGATTTTTCTAATATAGACAAAACTTTAAAGAAGTAAAATATCATTGTTGAAATTCAAAATAATTTCAACCAGATTAAAAAAAAATATCTTTGGAACTTTCCCTGATATTCATTTCTTTTAGTAGACTTGCAATTATGGAAATTGCATGATTGCAAGCAAGAATTGTCACTCTAAGTAAAGCTCTCTTTCTAAAGACAAGCCCATCAGTGGGAACACCTTGAATTCTGATGATCCAGAAAACGGGCATTCCAGGGTCATTTGAGGCTCAGCTCTGCAGTAGAAAGCCAAGTGTAACACACAGCAAATGTTTGTATTTCCCTGTTGGTATCTGGGTCACAGAAACAAGACAGATTTCAGCAGACTTTGGCTTTATCTTTTTCCTAAGATTTTGCTTCCATTGTTGTCAACAGCAAACCTGAACACTTTGTGCTGAGGTTTGACTTGAACGGCTGCTTATAACGATGGAAAACAAAGCTTTGGCTTTTAGGGCAACATTAAAGCTGACTAAGCTTTTCAGGTTTTCCAGGCATTTTCATAGGGAAATTTAAGATGAAAGGTCCATCTTCACATTTTTCAAAAAATAAACCCAACTTGATTTCTTAGTCAAATATTCCATGTAGGCTTTACCCTTTTTTTCCTTTTCACTTTAAACTTAACATAAGTTTGAAGCAAGATATTTTAGAGTGTTTAAAAATAAGTTAGCCTAACCTTTTATTTTCACTGACAAGTTCTGGCAATCTATGCTTTTTCTTCTGGAATATGTTTTAATGGTACCAGTTGTGATTCTTTCAAAGACTTCCTAGCTACAGTTGCAGGACAGTGCTTTAATATTCTCGTGCATCCTTTGAGCTTTGGAGGTTATTGGACTTGTTTTGCTTGCCAAATACGGTGGAAAATATATGTGCAATATCACAGTTATTTTGGTAGTTGCTGCGCCACCCAAAGATGCAAAACACAAACCAAAACCAACCCCTCGTTTCATTCTCAAACTGCTGCTTGGTTCTTACTCTGCCCAATCCATTCAAGCAAAAAGAAAAGCTGTTGGCTCAGAGGTCATAGTTGGCACAAAGTGGAATTTCTCTTAAAAAGGTTTATTGAATTCAATTATTGGAGGTATTGAAATTAAATACGCTGAATACTTAGTATGTCAACTGGATATGTAACTCCTTAAATGAAGAATAAATTTGATATCTGGGAAGTTGGTGTTGCCCAATGGCCTCAGGAAAGCACAGATGGGAAAGGGAAGTAGTTAACCCTCTGCCTGTCAAGACACTGAGGCGACAAGTGCTTCTCGCAAACATGTTTTCAGGCAGAAAGTCTAAAAGATCAATATTGAAATTCTTGTTTCATATGTCTCTTCTTACAATATGTAGTGTAAATGTGTATACCTTAAGGTATATAGTACAGCTGAACCTGACATATCTTGTCTAGACTCAGTTTGTCATAATAAATGCCATTTCTTTGAGTTAGAATGACTTAGCTCTTGAAAGAAAGGGGGAAAAAGGAATAAATGAGCATTTTTTTCTCTTTCCTTCACGTTATTTGGTCTTTCTGCTCATGTAATTATGGTAACAGTTTTTGGAGAACATCTTGCAACTTGCCTCAGCTCTTCATGTTTGTTTTTGAAAGTAATAATTGTGTGCGAAATGGGTTTTTTTTGATAGGTTGAGCTACTTAAATCTCAACTCTGCCTGTATTTTATACCTTCTGTTCAAAGCTTTCCTATTTCTCTTCTCCCCTTGTAATGTGACTACATTAGAAGATAAAGGGTGAGCTCTTCCTCGGTTGTAAATTGGACTTTGCTTGTGCAATGCTAGCTGGCAGAAATCTGACTTCTGAATCTTCCCTGGAATAAGATCTGTCCGAAACTGGAGTTCTACAAAGATGAGATAATCCCAGAGTTTCCTCATCAGAAATGAGAACTCACTCAAACTTTGAACTATAACCAGAGATGAACTACGGGATTAAAAAAAACCAAACAGAACTAGCTAGTTGTGATTGGCAAATGCCTGGCTCATAGTTCTGGCTTTATTTTCACTGTCCACATAGCACCTCTTAGAATACCATATGATTCAAAAGTGTGTCTTAAGTTTTAAATGATTCCTGATTTTAAAAACTGCATCCAGTCATCTCTATGTGGGAAGTTTTCCTCAATTTGCTCCATCTAGAAAGTGTCCCCTGAAGCAGGGTAACCATTGCAACTGATACAACAGCAAACTGAGAACTGCTGTGATTAAGTGGCTTGGTGAAGAGCAACCAACCAAGGAATGTGTGTATTACAATGTGCTTAACATCAATTCACAATAGTATTGCAAATATATTTTAATGAGATGCTCTGAAAGTATTGTCTGTAGCCTCATTGGTCATGTTATGAAAATGATTATCAGATGTCAGAGATATGGCAGAATAAGTGTAGTAACTATGAAGTGGTTTTGAGTGATCTGTTCTCATACGTGGAGGTATGTCCACACAAAAATGTTTGGAGTATCTTGAGGTTATCGAAGTAATAGTAGAATTCATTTATTCTCACTTGTTCCTACCCTCTTTTCATTAAACTTACTTTAGCTCTTAAACTCTAAATGGATAAACATGTTATGTCTGTCTAGTTTTTGTTTTGGTGTTGTATTGTGGTGTTTTTTTCCCCCTTTCCAGAAAGTAATAACATTGCAGACAAGTTTAGAGGATGTTAAATCTTGGCTTGCTAACAGGAGGCTCAAAGATACTGCAATCTGGTCTCAGTATAATGAGCCCCTTTGTTATATTTAAATACTATCATACTATCCTATATACAGCAAAGCGTTGGGATGTTTTATATTAACAATGCACCACCACTAAAACCTCAGACAACTCTAAAAAGGCACTAATTATTATTATTAGTGTTTTACACTAACAATAAATGTCAAATGGAACCCTGCAAACAAATAAGTACCTGTCACTAAGTGAATGAAAAGCAATCTTAGTAAAGTGAATTAAAACCCAAACAACAGAAAACTCACCAGGCAGGCGCTGCTCGGTGGCTTGGCTGGGCGGCCGATGCAGCTCCGGTTACAGGAGGAGCAGCAGCGTATTCTTGATTGTGACAGTCCTGATAGTCATGTCTTGCCATTGACATGTAGGGCACCTGGTTAGTGGGAGGTATATGAGATCATATCAGCTGAAGAGCATCAGGTGTAGGAGACACTTAGTCATGGTAAATGGAAATTGGATACTGGTAAGGATTTAGCTCTTTGATTTACTGTATTGGTTGAAGTGCTTAGAAGTTGTAGCAGTGAAAAATTAAAGTTGAATGCTGGAGTATGTATTTGGTTTGGTGACATATTTCTCTTAAATTTTTCAAGGTACTTTGAGCGTGTCTCCCAAAGACTTATTTTTATAAATCGTACATTTTATTTTCAATCTTCATGTATCTTTGATATCTGATTGACATTTTCAGGACACTCTAATCCTTTCTACTGAAGGAATCTCTCACAGTGGCAGCTCTTGCAATCAGCCTCACAGAGCTCTCCTATGTCTGTTTTTATGATGAGGATGAGGTCTATGACTGAAGGGTTGAAAGGAATTCAGATCCGGTGAGTGGCAGGACAGGCTTTCATAGTGACAGTCTGATTTCTTTTTCACATAGACCTGTTCATAAAATTCAGATTTGTGGACCCTGAGTCTATGCTCACATGAGGTTGAGTCTTACAGTCCACAAGCCTCAGCTGAGTTGCAAGACTATAAAGAAGGAACAGACAAGATGAGAATTGGTCCCGAAGCCTCAATTTGAACAGTTTGAAATTGCAGGCAGCAATGGAAGTTTTCACAGTTTTAATACAGGTTATCTAAACACCTTTTCTGCAAGGGGTGAGAAAATGGGGAAGGATTCAAACAGCAATGACTTTCAGAATGAAACCTCTTATGAAATTTCATGCCTCTACTGAGGTAGACCGGCAAGTTTAAGTGGGTGAAAATGAATGAGAACAATGTAAAACCAGAAAGTACTGCTCAGAAGATTGTCCTGCATTGCGGATGACAGTTTAAATCAGTTCCATTTATATTTTAGATTATCTAACTTAACTTTTGCTCCGTGTTTTAAAAAGTAAATGAAACCAAAGTACTCCCATCTAACAGGTGTTCTGAGGTGATGCTCAGTGTTAACATAAACTGATATGTCTGCTTACCTGCCTATACGAAGTGCAGGACCCAACACAAGTGAGCGTCTGTCCCTATAAATCCTCTTTCTGGATTCACCCTCTTCTTCTCTTAAACTTTGTGTGCTGAAAACCATCCATTTTTAAAAATGTCCATTCACAATGGGTTCATGACCACAATGGTTGGTGTTGTGATTTATCTTTAGTACTTGCCAAATCATTCTTTGTAGGCTTGCCTTCTCTGGGTATGGCTAAGGAGGAGATGTCTAGGAAAGAAAGGGTAGGTTGCTGTATTCAGATTTAAAAGGGAAAGATTCTACAGAAGTTATCTTATTCATTAAATGGTGAAAGCAATTATATGGATTGCATGGTGGCTTTCATAGCGTTTTAAGCTTCAAACTGGGACACATTCTGTTGTGTACGAAAGTGTTGACTTTCCTGTAATGATATTGGCAACTCTAGTTAGTTTTTTCCCTGACCTTTCCGAAATGTTGCATGCCTTAGAGCCATCAGGTAGGACCCATTTGGGACACCACTCAGATCCTCCTATTGCAGTATTATTTGTTGAAGTTTGTTTGTTTGTTTCTTTAAAAGGAGATCATGAGGAGGAAGAATGCAACTTACAGTGATGGATTAACTAGAAAAGTTCAGTTAAACTCAAGCTAACCTGTCTAAATGTTTTCTAAAATTAAAAATATCTGTATTGCAGAACATGGGCTGCTGTGATCCGAGTTTCCTCATGAATGCTGGTGAAAGATTTGTAACTTCAGTCAGAACGAGTGCATGTGATATTTATTTATTCTTTCCAGTAGTGTTTGATAACTTGTAGATGCTAGCTTGGGGTTTGCTCAAAGACCGGACTTTGAAGTTTAAATAAGAAAATGCAAATCCAGAACCAAATTGTTTGAAACTTAACAAAGCTCAGGTACTTGCTGTCTATTAAAGAGGAGAGATAAGACAAATCTGTGGACATGTCTCCATTGATAGAGGCTGAAATCTGGGGAGGACTGTTGTGTAAGACTTCAACTTATTCTTACTTGAAGGCAAAGATGAAGCAAGAGGGAATTCATGTGACAATATTTATCCAAATAATGTCAAATTTGTAGGAATGAACTTGAAAATAACAGAATACTGTGTGGAGAGAGATCTTCAATGTAAACGGGGAGTAAAAGTTATTTGACTGGACGTATATCCAGGTAAGGGACTGGATTCACTACGGAAAAATTCAGTTGGCTTTCTGCAGGAGGAAACTGAACCTCTCCAGCCGTAAGCAGTGCAAGGGTGACAGTGCTGCACACCCAAGGGACCCACAAACAGCAACAGGATCATGCAGAGCAGTTCTGCTGGAAGCCCAGCTGGTGACGCAGTTGCAGGGCAGGGAGCCCAGCACAGGTGCTTACGTGGGGTTTGGCACAGAAATGTTGAAAACAAAAGGAACATCAGCCAGCATCCCTGTGTGGCTTGAGGAATCAACTAGTCACAACTAAGGATACAAGGATGTTGCATTCCCGTATCTCTGTGCCCTTCTCAGAAACAGAAATTTGCGCAGTGATGGAGCGCAAGATGAACGCAAACACTTGCAAAGCCGAAGTTAGTGGGTCACCTTGCAGTGAAAGTGGTTTGTGTTCCCATTAAACAGCTAAATCCACTTTCTGGAAGCCTCTTGCTCTGCAGACTGAGAGCAAAGTGAAGCTTGGAGATAAACTCATACAGAGGATTGCTTTTCGACAGAGAACTCTTTCAAAATTTCCCACCAGGCGTCAGCAGCTCTTTAAGCCATGCTGTCTATTTTGAGTTTTATTTAGATTAACAAATTCCACACCCTCGCATACAAAAGCAGAATAGAGTGAAAACACAAGCTGCCCTAACAGAGCAATATCCAACAAACATTATGCTACTCAGAAATATTTGCTGTACAATCCTCCCCACAAAAGGGACTTGTTCAGCCAAAAGATGTCAGATAGCATCTTGCTAAAAGCAATGGTGCCAGTGGAGCTTGCTTCCAAGTTCATGCAGCTGATTTTTTTACTTATTTTTTTTCCCTCTGTTTGCTTTATGCTAAGAATATCAGCCATTTATTTCTCTGAATTTCTGAACTTAAAGAAACGAGAGGGACTTTATGAAGGGGTGTATCTGCTGAGCAAATGGACTCCTGTGAAACAGAAGATGGTGCAGTGTGTAGCAGAGCCTGCTGCTTTTTATTTAACAACAATATTCTACAGGTTGGTTCATAAAGAAATGTTGCTGCACTTGCTCATTTTTACTCTGTTAGGTCTACAGAACCTCATAGAACAGAATTTTTTAGAATATGCTCTGTCGCAGGAGTCTCTTGTGAGATCTGGGCAATTTATGTATTGAAACATCAATGATTTTTTGAGTGGCCCATGATAACCTCAAACTGTGAGGGCGCGCTTGATATGTTAAGACAAAGACATTTTTCTCTATTTTCATGGCAGGTATTTCTTTTTTCAGAATTTTTGTCTTGTCTACAAGTCAGAAATTATATGAATTAGGGTGGATTGATTTTATTTTTGCATTAAAACTTGGACAAGAAGATAGGGAAAAGGAAGAAAGAAAACTTGTGTGCTTTCTGACTACCTTTAGATAGGTCAATTTTGCTTTTAGTACTAGGGCTAAACTTCTGCTAATGAAGAGGAAAGTAATTCCTCTACTGAACTACCTGTATGAGAAGTCCAGTGCTATTTCTTTGATTTAGAGGGAAATATTTGTGTAAGAAACTGCCATGCAGAATTTTAAGTGAGAAGGACACAGAGGTGCTTATGCAGAAGCTATTATAAAGCTAAGCATTTCAATCCATTTATCAAAATACTTATCGTTCCTGTCTGGAAACAGATGAAATAATAAATATTGAGCACAGAAAACTCAACTAGATCCAAACCATTTTATTAAAGGAAAGATGTATACATATATATATATGTATATTTTATTTTTTTTAAGTGATGATCTTTCAACTCTTGCCAACTTGCTTAATAATTAAAGCACATACCCATCTCTCTGTTGACCACAGCAGGCTTCTGCAAGGGTGTTTATTGATTAGAAATGTGATTTAAAAAAAAAAAAAAAATTCCTTTTGCTTTATTTCTTAGATCCTCAAACCCTGTTTAGTGGAAATGGCATTAGTTTTTTTTTTCCAAGGATACGTTGTCTAGAAGGTAATTTAAAGACCATTACCCTTTGTGGGTAAAAAACTCTATGGTAGCTGAGGAACTACGAAACCACTACTTTAATTGGGATAAAGTTGAGATGGTGGGGAACATGCAGAATTAATTCTTCGTTTGGTCTCTGTTATGGGAGGAAGAATCTCATTCTAACCCTGAACATGATTTTAATAAGTGTCTCCAGTGTAACGATCCTGGCATAGCTGGAAGAGTCACTTCTCAAACTCTGCGATCTGATTTGATGTATTAATTTGGAATTGTAGGGGAAAGCGAGGACGTGATTGAAGTTAGTTTTGCAGCAAGTATGGGAGCATTCTCTCTCCCACCCAAAAAAAGACAAAAAAGCTTTAGAGGCTCATACTTCTAAATTGTGTGAAGTTGTTTCCCCCAAGTGCAATCCAGTCTCGCAAGGAAATGCTGTCCCACTGGTGACAACTGGGGCATGGATGGTGGATGTCAGACCAGGGACTGCTTGCTGAGCAAACTGAGGAATAATGCTGTAGTTAGAACCTACACGGCTCTTTCTTGCTTTCTGCTGTCATTGAGCCAAGTTGCAGTGTATGTGTTTTAGAGCTCCTGGTAGGATATTAATCTAATGTAAGGTTAGCTGAGAAGTTTGAAATAACGGCTGCTCCCAAGATGATTATGCACTAACCTAGAAACCTCCCTTCATCCGGGGCTTCCAGAGAAACAGATAAGCTCTATTCCTGCAAAAATACCAATGATTTCATATTTGTTTATTGAAAGTGCTGAAACCAATTTTAGCTGGAACCTCCATTCAAAGGCAGGAGCTGGATCTCTCCTGTGGGGGTTTTCATGTCGGGGTCTTTGAGCTTTTTTCACTATAGGTTTCTAGTGAGCTTAATAACGCATCCTCTGCCCCTTCTTCCTGTTCCCAACTTCTATTGATAGCATCACATCTTGTATTAAACTGGTTCTGGTTTTGGCAAAGGTGACTTTTTTTCATAGTTTATGCCTCACTGTTTCAGGGGAATCTGTTACCAGAACCATCAATTTTGATTTTCACATCAATAGTGTTGTCAGTAGCCAGAGGGTATGGGATTTCCATAATGGCACAGGGATTTATATAAACTTTTATTGGTGGTGTTACTAGAGGATTGTTTCAAATTAACATGATATTGTAGTTTGAAGCTATTTCCCACTTGTAAACAAAATGGTGACTAATTGATTATTGCAGTAAGCAAAATCGGATGGTTTGCTTGTTCTAGAGTTTCAGCAGAGCTCTGACTCCACAAAAGTCTGAATTAAGTCACCTTTTCCTCACTGTTTTAAGGCCAAAAACACCACAGGCAGATAGGAGAGGAGCATGTCTAGAGCAATAATGAATTTGGCTCTCTATATGTCTTTCTTGTCCTTGAAAATAAAGCTATTTAAAAAACAAACAAACAAGAAGTCTATGGGACAGTTACTGGAGACTGGCTAATGCCATGAAACTCAGATTCATAAGAAGAGACAAGCAACTCCAAAGTTAATTAGTGCTTCAATCTAAAGATTTATTTTAGCTCATTATAGATACTCAAGCTGTTTGCGAGATGGAAGGAGCAGATTTGTTTGGAATATAGCATTACTTTCCTTGGCATTTTTGAAACCATGAAGGATTTGGGTTTTTTAAATATCAATGAGTATTTCTAGAAGGTTATAAAATACTTGTGATTCGAGAATTTTGAAGTAACTTTTTATGGGATACGTTTTCAAAATATTTTTATTAAAAAAATGAAGTTGCTTTTTCAAAGGGAGAGGAGAAACCTTCCTATCAAGCAGGAAGTTAGAAGACCTTTTTATTTTTCCATGTTTTTGCACTAGGCTGTACACCATGTTGTGCATGAGCAGTAGTACAAGGCCAGTGTGCAAATGTTACTGGAACAGTAGCACTTTATATCTGCTTTGTATCTATGTAAACAACTGCAGAAGACAGAGGGCAAATGGAGAAATAAGATCCAACATAAAGGCTCCAGGGAGCAGAAGGAAGCTGATTAATCTTCTGCTATCTTACAACTTCATATTAGTAATTTCTCTTATCGCACATTTATAATCCATACCGCATGTATTTCAATTGCAGCTAACTTGTAGTTTCTAAATGCCAAATCCATGAAAGGTACCTTGCTGATGTCCCTTTAAAATCAACTTAAACTGACACTGTAATTTACACCACTGTTTGTCATTATTTAATTTTCTCTGACACTCACATTAGTTATACCTGTTCACATCTGTTCTGAACTTATTCCTTTCAATTTAATTTATTATTACTTTCAATGCATAAAAATCTGAATCGGCAACAAATTGTCCAGGTAATAAGTCCCATACTTTGGCATGCCTATAGCCAAGAATTTGTTGACATTTCCATTATATATCTTGGGGTGCAGGTGTAGGTAGGAAGAAAGTGGTTTAATACACTGACAACCAAAAGACTGAAAGTGCAGGGAAGGTTAAGGCCAGGATAAGAATTATATAGGTTTCTGAAGAGAATGGATGATTTTCTTAAGGGAATGGTAAGAATTAATGCATTATACTCATACAGACTGAACAGACCTTCAAGAAGAAAAAGATTTACAGTGTTCTAGATAGTAAGTCAGGGTCTGCTCAATAAGTTCATGTGAGGAGGCTGGGATGCAGCTGTTGAATCGATTGAGTTGGGGAAACAATTCTGGAAGGCATATTTTTGAGTGCAAGGAAGGAAAAGCAGTAGGAGAACAATTGAGATGTGCCTCAGGAAGAAAATTAATGTGCTGGATTTCCCATGAGACAACAAGAATCTGAAATTTTGGAAAAATGGGAGGGCGAAAAGCAAAAGGAACAAAAACCCTTGTGGCTGTTAAACTTCCATTAGTTGAGGGAGAAGGGCACTAAATTGTCTTGGATTTTTGCTCATGATCGTTCATGATTCTGTTTGTTTTATGGGATCTGATATGCTTTGTAGGATAACAAGAATTTTGAGACTTTAATGTGTTAGCTCTGCAGAACAGCTGTATTCACCCCATGGTAATTGATGTCTGTTCCTGCTTAGGTCTCTAAGCTCCCTTCAGCCTCTTAAGTACAGGGCCATGTCCCAGGGTTGTGTTGGGCAGAGAAACCTGAGCTCAGCAGATTAAATACTCAAACAAAGCTCAAGAGTTTCCTGATGATCAGGTTTGACCTTTGTTTCTGGGTCTAGAATGTGAAAATAAAACTCGAGGCTCATTTGGAGGAAGGGTCTCATCGCAGCAGCTTGCAGGTCTGCCTGTCCTCATTAAGCAACAAGATAAAGAGTCCAGTGCAGGATGGGCGTACTTGGGTGGGTGGAAGAATTAGATGGTGATGTTTGATAGGTGAGTAGGATTTGAAGATGCAAAAGCACCTGGTGACTCTGCTTCAGCAGAATACACTGGATTATTCATTCTGTGGGAAGGTGAAAGTCTTTACTTTTGAATTTGTGCCTTAGTGAATAATCTGGAACGTTATGAAAACACTGAATTCATCTGTTCGTGAATAGTGTGGATATTTTTGCTTTTGTGCCATCCCCATCCACGGCAATATTTTTTGTATTAAATACTATGAATCCACTTCACCTGTCAGCGCTATTCAAAACACAAAATGCTGCATGAATAGGAAGGATGTTCTGGGATCTCTCAGATGATTACTGTTGCTAGGAAAACCACTTCCTGATATCTTTGTGCTCAGTGTCTGTGTCTCTCTTTGTGTACAGCCTTTGGTGACAGGCAAATTCATATCAAGGCACAAGGAAGAAATCGGAAAAGTTTAGAAACGTTTAAAGAACACTCCTTAAAGTTAAAAGGCGGATGTCATTGCAAATAATACTTAAGAGTTATGATTTCTTTCCAATGTGAGATTATTGGTATTAAATTGGAGAGAATTGCAGTGCTGGTTATACTGTGACTCTGAATCTGATGAAGACTTGGGATGCATTAAAGCTGAAGATTGTTAGGACCTCCAAAATGCAGTTAATGTATTTTGTATTGTAACAGCGAAGAGCCTTATACTGGAGGGTCCAAAGCACTGACTTCTCAGCCTTATTTGGCTGTTTGGGGGCTTTATTTATTTTGGATTGTTTGGTGGGGATATGCACTTATGAACACAGGAGTCATAGTATTTAATCTGCTGTGATATAATGTGTCGAATGCTAACAACTATCAGATATGAAGAACTAATATTCTGAAAGTCATGGTGTGGACAGAAACCCAGAGTTAAATTATAGGAGAGATTGAGACTGACATGCCATATTACAGCATAGGAATATTTTGGCTGGTTGAGGCCCACCTTTTAAATTGTGCTATTGTATCATGAATCCTAAATTAGAAATCTAGTATTACACTCATTAAAGAGTAAAACCATGGCACAAAAAGCTAGTGACAGCCAGGAAAAAAGTCTATTCCCCAAGTTTCTGCTATCATCACTCTCTTTACTCTTCCTATCGCTACCTGACCCCCACACCAGTAAGGTGGGGGGGTGTGTTCCCTACCACCAGTTTTGGGGACTTATTGGGATAAAACCAAATTGTCTGAGTTGAGTAATAAGGTTTTCTGGTGATGTCTTTGATGTTTTTGCCCAGATGTTAGCACTGATCCTTTTCTATTGATGGCAAATTTGCTGCTAAGCTGTGCTGAATTTGTAGTTCTACCAGCTGAATAGGAAGATGCAGCTGTACGGGGTAGATTTGGCTGCTTGATGGATAGATTAGTTTTTATCTCCTGCACTTGGCTGGAACCAGTCTGAATGTACCATTCCCTCCCCAAGTGAACGTGGAGCTCTGCCGCCTGCCCCAAGGAGAACAACGGCTCCCACTGGATGCTTTGTCCTAT
Source organism: Patagioenas fasciata (assembly GCF_037038585.1). Lineage (NCBI taxonomy): Eukaryota > Metazoa > Chordata > Aves > Columbiformes > Columbidae > Patagioenas > Patagioenas fasciata. Next base: position 11,646,593 of record NC_092535.1, on the reverse strand, counting down.
TTTTTCCACTCTCGAGCCGCAACATCCTTTTAATAAACCAGCTCCCAGCCTAGTACAGTCTTTCCCCAACACAGTCTAATTCTTTAAAATAGCAGAAAATTTATTCTGTTCTCCTGGGTCTTTAAGTCCATGTTTTAAAATGTGAAGGGAGTAAATGGAGTATCTTCTACTGTGATACAGCCGAAAAAAGGGATATATTATATTCTCTAAAAGGCACTAGCTTAACAGTTTTAGTGAATATAGGGAAAAAAGAAAAGCAAAACTAGCAGTTATTAAAGGGAAAAGTTTGTGGGCAATAACTATGGATGAAAAAAGATTTTTTTTCCCTGACTTTCCACGTAAGTGTTTCACTTTCCTTCTGCTTTTCTTTTATCATTATTTATATTTATTTGTTTTACAGTCTAGTGAACTCAGAGGATAAATTCCTTTATGTGTTTGGTGCTGCAGAAGAAACATGTTAAAACATAACTCCTGATTTATTTGTAGCCTAGTGAAGACAAACAAGCAGAAAACAGCAGCGTTGGCATTACGGATGGCTAAATGAGGACCAGTGGCAATAAGCGACAAGTCTGGGGTTGTAGGAGAAGTTGGTGTCAGAGGCTGAAATTAGACCTTGGACCCCAGTAGGTCTGTGGGGTTTGTGTTTTTGTTTTGTGTGTTGGGTTTTTTTAATTATTATTTTTTCCTAAGACTTCTCTGCCTTCCTTTCCTGTCACTTTCTTTGTTCATCTTTTTGTTCAATTTGTCTGCTCTTTGTCATTTTCAGGGTGCCAGAAAAGAACTGAAACCCCATCAAATAATATAACTAGTTTGTCTGGGATGGCCTAATGAATATGTGATGAAATAATTTAAGTAGACGTTTAGTCTCTTAGAATTTCACAGTCTGAATGACTAAATTCCTTCCCTCTTTTCCCCCTGTGTGCAGGAGTCCAAAACTTTTAAATCATTATGTGGTAAATTTACCCCCACCCACCTACTGCTTTTGCTCCCACTTTCCCTTTTTTCTGATAATGAGTCATGATATGTAATTACCTTCTGTCTTTTCTGCATTTAGTGAACACGCCAGTGCCTAATGCTTTAAGAAAATAAAAAAGGCTTTAAAAAAAGATGAGGAAACAAGCAAGCATCCAGGGCTGCTTTGGCTCCCACTCACCATGCTTGCTCTTGCCAAGTGTAATGAATATCGCTTTTTCTCTATGGCACTCTGAAGCAGGATTAAGTAAACTTATATCTATATTATTACATTTTAATGAACATTTGTGTGTTAGCGTGATTTTTTTTTGAGAGAGAGAGCCATCAGGCTTTACTGGACACTTATGAAGGTGGTGAAATTCCAATGATCCGATCTCTCCCTGAAACACCCTGTCTTCAAATCTATTATTCAGCCTTGCAGCGTGTGCTAGAACGAGCCACGCAAAATAAGCTGTGAAACAAGCAGAAGCTGCACTGTGATGTGGGAAGGGCTGGGGTGGGTTGTGCTGTGTTTTTATCACGTTCCCCTCTACAACAGCTGATTTCACTTCTGGAAAAACTAGACTGTCTTAGACCCTGTAAACCTCAACGTGAACTGGGGACGTGCACATAAAAGCCAAGGCACCTCAGAAGTGCCCTACTTGCCAGATCTCTCTGTTTTTAAAAGGGTTTTGCTGTGTGTAGCTGTGACTGTGTCCTGAAGAAGTTGATGTTTAGGGCTGCTTATTAAATAGTGGGAACCAGAAGTTCATTGTCACTTTGGGAATTTATTTTTAAGGATTGTTTCTTCTTACTGACGTGGGGAAGAATGTAAAAGGCAGCTCTCAGCCGCTGAATAATAAATGATTGAATAGCAGAAATTCAATAGGGCTTTTTCTGTGAATAAAATGGCAAAGAAAATAACCATTTCTTTGGATAACTCATCCATTCATGGATAGCTTCTTCTGGTAAATAAATATCTTGCCACCTGCAACTCTGTGCTCCTAAAGCTGTTGTATAATTTCCAGTGTTTTCTGATGGCTTCTGAAATGAGTTTTAAAAAGATTGTTGTTTAAAGTAAACAAAAAGAAAGAAAAGAAAAAACTCACATCAAAGATATCAGCATTTCTCCTCTCTCTGCGTGTTTCCCCTGAATATGGAGTTGGCAAACTCTCAAATCACTTTATCATGTTTGAACTTGGAAAAATGTATGATAATACCAGCTGAGCTAATATTTAAAGAGCTCTTCACTTCACAATGTTATTGTCTCTTCCTCAATTCTTCTAAAGTCTTCTGACAGGCGTGGTGAGGCTGTGAATGGCTGGGGCAACTGAAAAGGGAAGCAAAAAGATTCTTGCACCTGACTCTGGATCAGCTGGGTCTGAAACAGCCTCTTCAGGATGTCTTGGAGATAAATTTATCGCAGTATTCTCAAAGGCTGCCTAGTAGCCAAGTCTCAAGCAAAGTACCGTGTACCTCTGGCTTCCCTGCCAGCTCTCTGCCTCCATAGGATCCTCTGGTGTCTGCAGGAATCTGGTGGTGCCCCTGGAGATCCAGTGCTCAGGCACCAATGGTCACAACCATGCACCTGAGTCCGCACTGTCCAGTTAGAATGAAAAGGTCGCTCTTACACAGGTAAAACTATAAATCCACAGAGCTTTATTTGTATTCTTTCCACAGTGTTATTCCCCATCCTAATGGTTTGAATTTTTTTAAGCGTGTATCATGGTGGTAGCTTCATCTAGTTGCGGGTTTCTGACAAGCTCAAGGAAAGGTGGCAAGTGGCACTTTGATGTTAAATGGATGTGCAGCAGGAGGGGGTTTATCAGCACATTAGTGACATTTTATTTTAGAGTGTTATTTACTGCTTCCTTACTGGCCTCTTATGTGAGTTGAATTCATAGTAGGAAGAAATAATTCTGAGAATCTTGGAGGCCCTTGGGGCCTTGAACATTTTAGGGCTTGCTTTGAAAATGCTCTAAGCTTTGCAATGTGTGGGTAGCAAGTGTTGGCTTCTAACTTTGTTGGACTTCTCTCGGCTTTTGCCCTGTTTGCCACCACACCAGACAATCAAATCGGGCTTTGGCAGGTATCTCTAGAGGCATTTCTCCAAAATGCTTAAAGGTTAATATATCCTCAAAATCAAGTGGGCCAGAGAGATAAGGAGGTTTTGGCTTTCCTTCATCTGTGGTCTGACCCTGGGAAACACTGGGTATTATCTCCCTCTGCACCTTGAGCAATGAATGTTTTGATGTGGCATTAGCATCCTTGACCCTTATTAGATCCAAGCCATAGGACTAGTATTTGTGGGTCTGAAGTCAGTGTATGCTTAAGGGTTAGCTCGGTCATCTGTAGGTGAGGTCCTCCTTGCAATTATTCTGTGCTTTAATCCCAACTTGTGGGAGTGAAATTGTGGCGACCTTAAGTGTATAATTTCCTTGCTATTACATTATTTCTTCCAGTACAGGAGGTATCCAGTGTCTGTCATTTAGGAGTGTCATATCATTACATTGCATATTGCAGTGTAATGATGTGAAATGATTAAATGACAAAATGCCAGTTCGCTGCCAAAAATCTTAAGTAACATACTTTTATTTGCAGATGGGAAAGCTATTATTAATTTCTGTACGGGCTTTGCCAGATGAAATAACATAAGCAGACTGAAAAGGGAGGTGGGTTTAATCCTTTTTCTAATTTGGATATGAGTAGTAGGAGTGATGTCCACCTCTAGTCTTCGCTTCAGAGCATATGTCCAGCGCCAGTGGTATATTGCCATACATTAGCCTAGTCTGCTGTCAAATAATGATAGCAGGTATCAAAAGAAAAGGCTGGCACTTTTTGAGGGGGAAATACTTGGCTTCAAAGAAGGGTGTATCAAGCAGTGTAAGCTGTTTTATTCAATATTGTTTCTTAGTATTCAAAAATGTTTCTTGCTCAATTAAAGATAACCGAATTATGGCACCAAAATTAAATGAGTATGCCTCTCTTTTTGAAAAAGGATGACATTACCAAAGACAGCATGGATGAGTGGAGGTGTCTAGAATTTCAAGTTACTATATCCAAGGTGAAAACAAAATTCGGAGGGCTTAGTGTGCTCAAGCCAGGAGGAATGGGTAATCTCCATCATAGAATGCTGAAATAGCCAACATAGGAAACTGTAAGCCTAGCAGCAAGGCTTTTTAGCTAAAAACAATTTTGGGACTGCTAGGTCATGTGTGGAGGACAGCAGACACAGCCGCCTCTTTACACAAGGGAAAAACTGTTCCAGGCCCCATCTGCCCCTTAGTGTGACCTCAACGGCACATGAGGCCTTGGAACAAATGGTAGAGAGGGAGTGAAGGTGCAGAGCTCAATCTAAAACTGGAGAAAATGTTGCTGAGTTTACCAAAGGCAGACTAGGGGAGTACCCAATGCCATTAAAGATTTCTCCTGAGACATCCTAAAATACTTGTTAGCACCGTCTTAAGGATGAATTAAAACATGAAGATGTGAAGAGCAGGCCAGCTACTAGGATGGTTGGGGAAATAATCTATTGTACTAGAAGGGCTTTGGAAGACCAAGGCTGAGAGGGAATTTGCTTTCTCAAACCAGTGAGTGAGCATAAGGGAGGTGGGGAAGTAAAAATGTAAAAAATTCAGTTGACACAAGAGCAAATAACTCTACGCTAAAATTGAATCTGTTTCAAGAGGAGGCTCTGGAACAGCCATTGAATATCAGCGGAGACCAGAATGTTTAATAACTTTGCAGATGGAGAATAGGTGCATTAAAGGGCTTATGCAATGTGACTGCCCTGTTCTTGAACCTCCATTCTTATTTAATGGTAGCCTAAACTGGCTAGTTTTTGTTTCCTTGCACAAAGGTATTGCAGGGACTAGGATAGGCCGATGAGCCAAAGGTTCAAAGTGAATTGTTTTTCCCTTTTTTTGAAAAGTGAAATAAATAAAAGGGGGTGCATCAAAAAGGGGAATTCCTGTCTTGTAAGGACAATATTTTTAAAATATTACTTATGTAAATCTATGTATGGAAAATATTAGATACCATTGGGTGTAACAAAATACTTGAAATAAAGTAAGTGAGATCTACAACTGTTTTATTGGAAACTTCTGGTGGATCTCAAGGGGTCATCTAGCTTGTGTTTGAATACAAAGATAGGTAAACCTGAAATATGTGTGTGTCTGGCTCCCAGCTTTCTGGGGAACTGTTTGGGTGTTATCTCTGGATAACATTACTCAGATATTCCTCTAGGTCTAGTTCAAGCGAAGAGTCCCTAGGCTGAAGTATCAGCAGATGAGTGGCAAGAAATTGTGAATGGATGGTCAGTGGAGGAGAAATACACTTCTCTCCTTGGGTCACACAAACCCCTCTGGGTTGCAGAGACACATCTTGGGCCAGTTTCTGATCTGATTTGCCTGAGAGGAAGATTCCTGGGAGATACATAGGTTAAAACCGACACAGTGACATACACATATGTTTGTGCTTTGCTGGATTGGGGCCTTAGCCAACAAGTCATGTACAGAGCTTTTCATGATACAGATAAGGTGACGCAGACTCTTGTAAATTAAAACTTAATAAACATAGAACGTTTCTGGCTGATTCTACACTAAACTCTTGGTTGTTTTAGTTATATTTTGTAGTCTTATTTTGCTTTTGCTTTGTTAATGTATCCTGTGCTCAAAGTAAAGGGGGGGAAAAAAACAGGCAAACGGTTTGTATTTGTATTTTATTAGGTTTCCTTGACACATTGAAAGTCACATGTCTGTTATAAAAAGTAAGGTAACAGAAACCGTCCCAAAACAATTTTATGGATTTATAAACAATAGTAGCATGTTTGCCAAGATGGCTAGTAACTGTTAGGACCTGTCTTTTTAGCCTGATATTTTTTTCTAAGAAGAGAAAGCACAAGAGACAAGTTTCCACTTCTAGCATGTTGGCAGAAATACAGAAACCCCATTCTTAACGTGATGGGACTCATAAATGGACAACTATTCAACTAATAAAACTGTCAAGAGCACTCATTGCACATGCAGCTAAGAGGTTAGACGTTCGAAAGGCGTTGCCATGCTAAATATACTGCTTTAGGTATGGACTGACTTCCCATTAGTTTATTTACCTAATAGATGAATTGCAGCACATGTGATGAATTTGATTTTTAGTTGCCTTTCTCTAGGTTTAAGCATAAGAATACAAGAAAAGCCTTTAATCTTTTTGTGTGGGTGTTTTGTTTGGGGGAGTGCAGGGGAGTTTTGGTTTGGGATTTTTTTTGTGTTGGTTTTTTGGTTGGGGGGGGCTTTTTTTTGTTTCTTTTTATGGTGGTTACTGTTTGCGTTTTGTGTGTTGGTTTTTTGTTTTGTGTTTTTTAACGAACACCTGAATTACTTTATACAGAAAATCTTGCTATTCTAAATTTTGTTGTCAAGTTTCTTCTGCTGTTCCTCCCCAGTGTAGAAAATATTCTCTGGAGACCATATTCAGTGCTAGATCACATCTTACCGATGTGATTGCAAAACATTAGATCTCTTAAACTTGATCCGCATTTATAATGGACACCTATAGCTGGTACGCAAGGATAACTGATCCCGGCTGTTTGCTGGGATCGGGGCACCCACCTCACCCCAGGCAACCCAGGAGCTGCAGCCTGTGCTGCTGCAGCTGCTCTCTCATTCGGCCCGTTTGTCACACTCTGTATAGGAGTGATTTGATCTTTGATAGGAAAAAGCTGCTGCTAATTTCGGTGAAGTGATCTAGCACTGAGCTGAGAATATGTTCCCTTGTCTGTTCAGGGATTTACTTCTGATAAGTGTCTGCCTCTATCAGTTCCCTTTCAATCATACAGGAATAGAAAGTGTTCAATAACTTAAAGAATCAAAGTATGAAGGATGAGAGAGAACCATTAATTTCTCTTGCCTCTTTTGGGTAGAAATGAACGACACTGACTTAAAGAGAATGGGTTATATCTATCCCTGCCATAATTCTGCCAGTTCTAGTGGCTATATAGCAGAAGCAAAGTAGTGTCCCTGCCATTAAGGACTAAGCAGTAATAAATGGCTTGACCATAGTTAGTTAGCCTTACTTTAATTCCCAGTGCTGAAAAAAATCTCTGTGACACATTTCACAGTCATCTTTCACTGTAAAACTCAAAAAGGCAAGAAATTAGACTATTCCTACCACCTTCTGCATGTTATAACCAGTAGACTGTTGTGATTAAAAGGAAAAAAACAAACAAAGAATTTGGAAAGCAAACTTTCAATGAAACAAATGTTTCTCCCAAACAGCCTAGCAGAAAATGGTGGTTTATTCTGTACAGTCCTAGCTGATCCGGTAAGATATCTGCAATCATATTAATCTATAGTTAAATGCAGTCATTGCCATACAGTTAAAGTCTCCCGTGATCAAAGCAAAAAGTTATTTTGTATTTAAATAGTCTTGGTTCTTGTGTTCTTGTTTGATTTTCATTCCAGGTTTTTTTGTGATAAAGTTTAAAGGAAAATTTTATTTTAGGGGAGGATTTAGTAACAGCCTAGGTATTTAACTGCATTGTCTATGGTCTGGAAAAGGGCGACCTAGGTAAATGCTTTTTTGCATAGTCTATTTTGGATGTCAAGTAAGTGTAAAACTCATTTTATCTGAAGCTTGTGTCACCTGAACAATCATTCACTTGCTTACGATACCCTGAAAGTATTAGGCAGCTTGGGTTATAGATGACTCTAAACAGCAGACTTGCATGTTTCGCTGCTACTTGATGGCCTTAAAGCAGAAGAATTAGATTTCAGCGGAATGATGTCTCTGGCCATAATAAGGAAACAATATCTTGGAAAGATACGTTACAGAAGGATGATGTTCTTGCTTCTCTTCAACAGTGTGTAGGTCTTGAGTTACGATTCAATTATTTGTCTCTAAGATATATACTGTCATTATCACTTAAGAGTAACTTTGTGATGGAATTTTCTGTTCGCTGCCTGGTGGGAGCCCCTCTGTCCTAGTTCTTCCTTTTAGTGCTGATCTTGTAACAGAAGGGGACAGAAGTTGGCATTGTCTTAGAACCAGCACCGAGTCACTGTTGTTTGCTTGGATTTTAGTGCGAGGTGGGTCACAAGTCTGCACCAACTCTGAGCTATGGAGCACGTACGTCCTTCATGTCCGTTACTGCCCTTAATGCCTCTTGCACTATACCTTGTTTTGGTTTATGCGTAATGCTACTCTTTTCTAGTATTTTTGCATTATCAGCTCATCTTAAGGGGAGTGTATTTTTCAGATCCAGGTGTGTATGTTTGTTTGGGGTTTAAAATAAATCCCAAACAAACAAAAAAACCCACACCAATGTTTTTGCAGCAATACTTTTGTATGTGTATATACATATATATATATATTGTTACTGGGGTGCTGATATTTTTTTTTTAAGTCTATTTGGGGAGTCTGAGAGTTAGCATCCCTAAAAGCAATGCTCAGCTTAAAGTAATACATTATATTGGAACACTGCATGTTTGACAATACATTTCATGCCTCATTTCCTGCCAGTTGTGAGCTCTAGCAAACACAAAGAGCAAATTCATATTTTTTATGTCAAAAAGCCCTATAGTTTGTTCCCTCTAGGACATCACTAGTTAAATAAATATCTGTAAGGACATGTTCTGTTCACACTATAATCTGTTGTGACACTAAATCTCAATCTGTCTCCAAAATTCCATTGTTTCTTCATGAAAATACGATTTCTAAAATATTTTATATCTCACATTCATTTTCTTTGCTAAGAATTAATTGCACAGGCAGTGGGTATCTGACCACCATTAAGTCTTCTATCGTAACCCAAAATTAAGAATTTAATGTGGATTATTCATAACATCTATCCAGTTAACTCAACGTAATTTTTCTTTGAGCTAGGCAGAATTTACACTTCCTTGAAACGAGCTTACCTCTTCATGAGATCTGGAAAATAAAGTCAACCTGAGCTGTCCTAAAGGTTTTGGAACACCTGTGTCACTAGTCTGCTGCAGAGCTGAAGGTCTTTACCATCCTATGTCATCCATACGTTCAGTGCTGCTCTTTCATAGGCGCATATGGCTTAGGTGACTGCGCAAAGCAGGGAAATGAATTACAGAGCTGTTTGGCCCTGTGAATGGCAAATGCGTGTGTGGCTCTGCTACCAATATAAGTAGGCAGAGAATTCTGTTCTTGTAGCGTTTTATGCAAACTTGTCATAGGAGCAAGTTACTATGGAAGTCTGGAAGAGTGGAGAATAAGACCTCATATTTCAGGGCTCTGTCTTGTTATTTTAAATTAGCTCAGCAAGGAGCTGCCTGGAAATTTTCTGGCAGTCATAATAAGCTTCTGTGAGAAAGACCTATGAAGCTGGAATAGTAGCTGGGTTTATTTCATGATTGCTTCTTATTATTACAGAATCACTGGGGTCGGAGGGCACCTCAGGAGGTCTCTTATCCAACCTTCTGCTCAGAGCAGGGGGCAAACATCAAGTTCAGACCAGAGTGCTCAGGGTGTCTCCCAGTTGGGTCTTGCAAACATCTGGGGATGGAGATGCCATGGCCTCTCTGGACAGACTGCTTCAGTGCTTAATTATCCTCACAGAGGAAAAAGAGAGTTTTCTTTGTCTTCTTACAGAAAATCCTCTTTTTCCGTCTGTTTCTTATTCTTGTGCTGTGTACCTTGGCAAAGAAGCGGGGTCTGTCTTTTTTGCAACCTCTTCTTTGGGTGCTGGGGGGCTGCTGTTACATTGAGATATTTCAACACTAGTGCTAGATAAAATGAGAGAAATTCACCTGGCAGCTCCAAAAAGCTGCATTAGATACAGGGAAACATGAGAGGAACAGTCATGTTTGAAAGATGAGGTGGTGGATCCTGAATAAAGCCAGTACTGCTTATACAGATAGAACAGACCTAATGTCTGTCTTGGGGTGTAGTGGACTACTGAAAAACTCTATCTTCAGCCCTGGGATAGCACTCAACAAAATGTGAATGCAGTTAACTTAAGAAGGCATAATAGAATTCAAATTATTTAATTCAAATTATTTAATGTGTGCACAGTTCAAAACTGAGTAAGAATTAAGTTTATCGGCAAAACAGTATTATTGGTTTGAATGCTGGAACTCTAATATTTTGAAAGTATGCCTTCAGACTGTCTGTTATTTCATGGGACTTGGAAAGCTTTTAACAAATCAGTTTGAAGTAGGCTGCAAAGAATAGCAAAATTGCAGAAAAGAAAAACTGTAGCTGTACACAGGACACAGAAATCTTTGCTTAAAGCACATTGCTGATTTTTTTTTTTTTAAAACATAAATGCAAGCTAGGATAAAGCACATAGCTAAGCAAAAAAGGACCTCTTGGAGTCAGATATTTGTGAATAAAGTGTCGGCTCCAGAAAGGTAATACAAATGATATACAGTCGCTTTGTAGTCATTGGCTCTTTAATTGAGCAGACTGATGTGTTGCTAGCATAATGGATCTTTGGAGCAGACTGAGAATGAGGTGCTGTTATTTTGTTTCTCAAAGCCACACATTTGAAGTGCGGGTGAATACAAACCATTTAAGAAATAATTGGTCTGACCTAGCATTGGAGTAGCCATTTTGGCAGCAGTAAAAAGAGGTGTTACTCAGGTGACAGAAGACAATGAGACAGAGATATATAACACAATATTTGCTCAGTCTAAAAAAAAATAAAATCAGCCTAATGAAAAGAAGAAAAAAAAAACCTACAAAAGAAGTTCTCTCCCTTTTGGTTCTGCTCTTACAGCCTCTGCAGATTCTTCTGCTTCATTAGCCAAATTTCAATACCTTTCCATCTTTCCTGATTGTTATTTTAAAGCAAGCTCCCCAGTTTCATTTATCATTTGTATCCCTGCTGGTAGAATCCTTGCCCATGACCTGGGCAGCTCAAACTTGGATCGCTGCAGCTTTCCAGTTTTCCTTGTTTCAGTTCCATTCTCTGCAAGCCCATCTATAAGAATACAACTGAATTCATTCCATGTTCTGGCTTTTCTGTGATACTCTCTCCTTTGACAAAACTGCCAGTGTTTACAGTATGTGATATAAAAAATTCTTTTCCCGCTTTAAAAAACAATACTGTGAGTTTCCAGGGAAAAAGGATTTTCTGAAGAGCAGACAGTTGCTATTAACGCCTTAAAATCAAAAGGTCAGATTCAAGTGAATAAAGCTGATCTATAGAGGTGGAGAACCTAGCTCCAGGTGTATCTATATGGGCTTCGAAAGATACTGCAGTGCTTTTTTGGGGGGTTGGTTTTGTTTTGTTTGTGTGTTTAAGTCTCCTTTCTGCAGTGCTGCACATGCCAGCTGCTTTGGATGGGCTTTAATACCTGGTCAAAATCATGTGTTCTGGTTGTTTAAGGAAGGGACGAAAAGAGTTCTTAGTTCCTCAAAATCTAATGAGAATGGGACTTAATAGGAAAGGATGTAGATCTTAGAGACTCTTAAAAGTCAGGTGCATTTATGAAGGTGAGGATGGGTAGAAAAAAGGTCCAATGTATCAACATGTGAGTAATATGCGTATTTGTCACAGCAGGGGTCACTGGCTCAACAACAGAAACAGTTGCATGAAGCAACGTAAATGTTCTTGGTTGCTCCTCATCAGACTACGTCATTTTAGAAAGCTGACACTGATGCGGGCAGTGCAGTGACTGAGGGAAGGGAGTTCACTTTCACACGATGTGATCAAAGCAGGTGCACTTACAAAGTGGCTCTTGCTGATAATTTTATGTGTCATCTTCTGCTTGTGTACGTGGAAAAGTCTAAAGAGACAATGGATTGTTTTAGAATCCATTTAGAAGGCCTGTGTACTAACTCTACTTCGAGAAGTGATTGTCAGGCTCAGGTTGATACACCCAGAACCTCAGGGTCACAGATGCTCAGGCTCATGTGTAGTAATCACTTCATCTAGTCATTAATGATCCATTGTACTCATCTGGTTAGATACAAAGTTGGTTTATCAACCCTATGCATATTTTCTCAGATGACATATTAAAACACAACAGGCTTCAAGGTGTTTGTATTTTTCATTATCTATTTATATGGAATTTTCTGTGAAGCTTAGTGGCTGAAGCTGCTTCAGTGTGACTGGGCAAATTCATCCTTTCTACAAATGAATGATACAATCATCAACATGTGAGCTTTGAGAGGAATAAACTAATAGGATGTTACAAGGGTTTTTACTTGTTTACATGTTTTGCTGCATGCTTTTGGTAAGACTTATGAGTGATACAAAAGTGGAGCATGACCTTTAAGAACATGGCAGTCGAGAGAGTCAATGTGGGTTATTCTGCCACTTGAAAAACTTCAAGTCTTTAAAGAATCTTTGGGAGCAGATGCACTTGTGCTTTGGTACAAACCAATGTTTTAACAGGCAAGTTGAATTCTTGATTATAGCCAAGCAGATTCTCAGGAGAATGTCCATTGATATCAGTGTATTTGGGATCAGACCTTAATCTGGGGTTCTTGCACACATGTAAATTTGAATATTTCTGACCAGATGGCTAATGGACTTGGGTGTACAGCTGCTACTGGATTTGCCTGATCATGGCAGAGACATGATGAGCACGGAGGGTTCACCTAGATGGTCCACACAACTGTGGCATGGCAAAAGATTTGGTGCTACAAGGTGTGAATGTAGGGAAACCCCTTCTTCCTGCCCCAAGAACTGCACTTGTCACACAGGAACGTTAGTTAGTTCCATTTACTCTGTTCTACTTGATCCTGTTAGAGGGTGCTTTAAATAGCAAGCTTTCAGTATTCGGATTCTTTCAATGTTTTGCATTAATCTAAAAGCAGCACCAAGATGTGAGATTTTAAATCCTTTCACTTCTTTTAGGATGCTGTAATAAAGAGTTACATCATAACATGTTCAAGGTCTATTAAATAAATGCACTGAAGAATTCCTGTTCCTTCTGAAATGGGCTTGTCAAGCTAATCTAATTTCAGTGTCTGCACATAGAAAGTATGCGATTTTCTCCTTTCAGTGATTTCAAAAATTAATAATTAAAGTTTCCTATTTTCACTTAATCAGTGCAAATTACTGCACTTTTCTTTCTTTGTGTTTTATAATATTATGGGAATTATTGCTCTGTGTACCTGCATACCTGACACATTGAAAACATTTTTTATCCAACCATTTGAAGAAATTGTTGAGTCAGTACAACTTCAGGTTAGAGAACTTTGTAGGCCCAATTTACTGAGAAATCCTGACATGATGCTTTGTTGCAAAAATGCCAGCCTGTCAATGGCTTAATCATGGAGGATAATAATCCTTGTATCTCTTTATCATACTCTGGAAAATGTTGTATCCTCTTTATGTTTTTAAAATTGACCTGTGCATTTCTGTAAACGATGCAGTCAGGGAAGCCTCTGCAGAGAAAATGTATCGAATCAGTTGGTCCATCTGTGGTTGAGTGACTATGTGAAATTACCGTTTATAAAATATTTTTAAAATGCATATAAGAACTAAGTGTAATGGCAACTTAGGGAAGAAAAGGTTGTGCTGGGGGTAGAATGGGTTTGAGTATGCAAACTTTTATTGTAAGTGATGTTTGCTAAAATCAGTACCAGGATATGATACAGCTGCCTTTTAAAATCAAAATTTGGGCCTGATTTGAATTCCTGGAGATGAGTGTTAAGAATTTAAAATAATTTAGCTCCTGCTGGCTGTTTCACTGTTTGAAATGTGTGTGTTTGCTTATTTTAGCCTTCCTGGTGTCTTGACCAATTGCTACTTTGATACAGAGTTTTTTGAAAGAAAAATTGTTATTATCAGAGAAGACGGGTGGAGGCTGAAGCAAATCAGCTCCAGCCTCTGAAATCTGATCTGCACGGATCTTTGAGATCCTGCCATTCAAGATGCTCTTGTTTATTCATAAAAACAGACGTTCCTATAAAGCTGATCAAAATATTTACAGGGTTTCATGGAGCGGATTAGTGGAGTGAAACTTAGCCTGGGTATTTAGGGAAACTTAGTGGAGAAAACTCTTGAAAAACTCTGGCCTTCTGTGTCTAGACTTAGTTAATCCCATAGTGTTTCTCACATCTCTTTTTCATGATAGCTGCAAATAAGTGAAAATATAATGGCAATAAACTATTTATTTTCCTATTAATCTAGTTTTACTTTATGACGTTCTCTTTACAGTGGTTCTCAGCCTTTGTTTTTACTCAGTCTGGAATTATGTTTAGGTAAATGCTATGTTTTCATAGCAACAGTGTAGTCAGCACAAAAAAAAACCTGCTAGTGGGTATCAGATTAGAGTTCTTTATAGAAACATCAGAAATTCCAGAGGTGTTTTTGTAGTAAATGTTGAAACAAACGTTTCTGCTTCAATGGTTTGGTCTTCTGTAGGAACAGTCTTCAGTACAGCTACTCAACAAATACTCTTTTTTCTAAGTTTTGTTGATCACTCTGTTGCTTCTTTCTGATGCTCGGAGAATAATAAGGTGGGATAGGTTATTTGGGAGTGGGAACGTTCTACGTTGTTGTTGTTGTTGTAAAAATCCTCGTTCTCAGAGCCTGAGTTCTCGGCGAGCACTTGTCTACCAGACTTGCACCTCCATACTCCATTGGTCTGCTCATATGTTGGTATCCATGTACAACTCATTAAAACTCTTCAGCAGAACCAAGTACCTGTATTGTCATAGCGTCTAGGAGCACAGATGGTCTTGCTGTTAAAGCTCAAGATTGACAGTCAGGTGATTTCAGTACTATTTCCAAGCTCTGCCACAAACTTAACATGTTGCTCTGGGCAAATCACTTGGACACTCTTTGCCCCTGTTTTCCCACTGGTACCATAGGTACAGTGATTAAATGCCTGGTATACAGTATTTTGCAATTTAGTGCCTTGTGAAGTACTTGGAGATCTTCAGTTGCAAGGTGATGCAGAAATGCTGAGCATTGTTGATGTAGTGTAAAGATTAGGAAGATAAATTTCTTTATCATTTCTTAAAACTGACACTTTTTCACTTACAGCAGAATCTCTAAAGTAGCAGCTGTCTTGAATTAGAGAAAAAGCAGCAAGGAGGAAAATAACCTACAGGTAAAACCTCCAAGGTTGTCAGTGTTTAACTCTGTTCCCATAAAATCAGGAAGAAACTTCCCCTGAAAGAGGCCCTAATATTTTGAGTTAACCATAAAATAACTTACTTAAAAAATAAAATACTGCATATAGTGTATATCAGTTCAACATATCACATAACTTTGAAATCCTATTCACTATTTTTAAGGAATACCTATATATGTAGCAATAGGCTGGGACTGCTTTATCAGAGACCTGTTGCAGTGCAAAGGTGTTTACAATCAACCACTGATAAATTTAGGAGAACTGTTATTAAGGTGTTGAAGTTCTGAGATTAAAGTTTATACATGCACCTCTGTGCCTGTTTAGTGTGCCCAGTTATTAGTGATCTGGCAGTCGTGTGTAAACACTCACACATAAAGAGACAAAACAAATATTTTCACCAAAAAAAAGCCAATTTCATGTATATATGCTCCATAAATGAGCACTCAAAATAGACACGGAAAATGCATACCCATGTCAGACCTCCTCCTTTTGAAAGGTCCAGCCTTCAACACAAACATCTGATTTGCAAATCAGATGCAAGATAGGTTCTTAGGAAACAGTTAAATATCAAGGTTTGAATTTTCATAAAAGGGCAATTTCAAACCTCATTCGTGTGTGTAATTATTGTGCTTGCGAGAGCAACCCTGGTAAACCTGCACATAAATGTCATGGCAGGTTTCTAATGGCCATTGACACGCTCCCTTCCCACAACTGGGTCTGTGGTCTCTGTGCAGAAACAGCTGAAGGAATACGTACAACGGGTGCAAAAAATCTGGCAGAAACAGGTACTTTTTCTTGATGAAAAGAGCAGCAAAGCTTTGTGTACACGTCGGCATATTCTCAAGATGGAGTTGCAGCTCTGGGGTCTAAACAAACTGAATCAGTTTTTAAAATAACAGTACATACCGTACCTTGGAAATTCCACTACGTCATTTTCCAAGCCGAAAGATTCGGCGAATGCGCTCTTGTAAGCCTGTTGTCACTTCCACTTACAAGGTTTAGAGATACTTCTCATTCCTTTTTTTCACGCTGGGCTTTTTTATCATCCAAAAGCTGTGAAATACTTGAAATCTGACGCTGCCGCTATCAGATAATGGACTTTACGGCTCTGCATTAAAGAATCTCCCGCGTACTCTTTCTCAAACTTGAGAGATGAACGTCACTGAAAGACTCTTTGGTCACACTGGGTTGAGTTGTGCAGACTGATCTGAAGATATTTATTCTGTGCTATGCAAAATTAGAGGAAATACAGCCCATAATTTGATGGTGGACTATCTTGCCAGTATGATGCAACTCAGGTTGCAGCAGCAAGATTCAAACTGGATTTTTGTGATTGCGTGTAAATTGTGAATATTTGAGAATTAAAGTAGTTGATTCTAAGGAACAGAATATGGAAAGGAGGAGGGAGAGAGTATTTAAGGGTAAATCTACCTTTGTTAAAATTCAGGGTGACATCTTGTGGGCAGGGAGGCTTAAGTTATTTAAGTTTTGGTGTTTTTCACCTTTATTCAGTTGCTGGCAGGGGAGGAATTCAGGACTCTACTGCCCATGGGTCAGAGCCAGAACAGTGATCCTCATGCCTCTAAATATAATATTATTTTGTGATTAAGCTTAATTTTGCTTGTAATTGAATGACCTCTCCCCAAAGGTAGAAGGTTTTGGCGATGTGTGGTTTTGTGGAGGAGGAACAAATAGCGTTGTGAGGTGGCAGCGTGGGTGGAGGGACAGCAGGTATTGGTCTCCTGCAGAAAGCAAGGTAAAATATCAGGCTGAACAAAAGTAGCAGCAGAAGGCAGGATAGCAAACATGCTGACGGATATCGGTCAAGAGTCAGAACCCAAGGCTGGGACTTGAATAGACTCAGGAGCAGCAGGCAGGAGGCCCAGCAGCGAATAAAAATTAGCATGCCCCATACTGCTCTCCATATTGTTGTTGCCTGACTACTCCGCCTTACACTCCCTCTCCTGTATTTTCTTTAACGTACCAGCGGTCAAAGCAAATAATGATATTATGTTTGTAAGGGAGGCCCTTGAAAGCTATTCTGAGACTGGAGTCCAGAAAAACGTAATCTCTGTTTGATTCTTTGTTTAGTGGGGATTCAAATCCCAACTTAATTTAATCTTTTTGATTTATCCTGCCGGTACTGCCTGATTATATTCCAGTGCCACCAGTAATAGAAATGCAGGGATTTTCTTATTTTTATTTATTCCTGTTTTATTTTAGCACTTTGAGAACAAAAAAAGGCTTAGCAAAAATCATTATTG
This sequence comes from Patagioenas fasciata, assembly GCF_037038585.1. NCBI lineage: Eukaryota > Metazoa > Chordata > Aves > Columbiformes > Columbidae > Patagioenas > Patagioenas fasciata. The sequence goes on along the minus strand of NC_092535.1, from coordinate 11,629,318 downwards.
CTATTATCCTCTATAATACATCATGAGTGAATAACTGCATCTCTGAGTTTGTACCTCGTTGCTTCATATTAGTAACATCTTACCCAGGGTTACACAAATTTTTGCTCTGCACTTCAGCTAAAGGAACACAGCAGGTATAGCTGAATAGGGCTGAAAACTTGTTCCAGCTGCTCTGGGAGTGGTTAAACTGCCACCCCTGCTCAAGACAGGCAGGATTTCACTGGGAAGGATCAGGGCTGGCCGGGTGTGAGGAGCACCCAGGACTTCACCGCTTTCTTCACAGGGTCCTGTGAGATCAGGGACAAATTACTTAAGGCTGAATTTAAAGTGTACTTAAAATGGGTCTTAGTATCATTAAAATTCATGAGGGCACCATGGAAAAACAACCATCAAAAAGTGCAGATTGGAATAACAAAATAGCAGCAAATGTGTTGTGATTTCACTGGTTCCTTCACTGCAATACCTGGGCACTTCATGTGCATTTGTGTGCTGGAATGAAAGGGAGTTCACTCAGACCTGTAATAGCCTGGCAGCCAGTTTCTGTGTCTGAGCTTCCTTAGCTACAAAGTGGGGAGACAGTGTTTCTCTATCCTGGAGTCCTTGCAGAATGAGTACAGAAAAGTCAGAAGATAATCAGACACCAGTTATTGTTGCTGTAAAAGCAACTAGTGGCATACAAACCACAGTGTGGGTTGTTTTGCCTTTCTGTTCCAAGGTTGCTAGCTTCCATGTGCATTTTCTCATTTGCCTCATGTTCCCTATCTGGACCTTTAAAGTATTAAACACTTTCATTTAATTTTTCCTTTTACTTCCCCAAACAAGATACTGTTCATTCATATCCTTCAAAAAGTCACTAAAATTAAATTTTTAAAAATCATATTAAATCTTTAATATTCTCCTATGGATGATAATATGCCCAAGCAGACAAGGACAGCATGCAAATCTAGCGGCATGCCTGACAGACATAATGCATTTATATTAAATCAATTGTACAGTAAGAATTTCAAGACAGCAGTGATCAGAGGAAACCGTGCAATTGGATTAATAGATAATTTAGACTGTAATCCAGCAAAGCAGTTAAGCATATGCTTAACTTTAAGTGTGCGTAGTATAACTTGATGTCAGTTGAGGCAAAGCAAGCTTAAAACTAGGCACGTGCTTAACTGTGTTTTGCTGGCTTGTTGACTTAGTCAATGATCTGAACAAATAAGGTTTATACAGCTGGAAATCCATGGAGGAGCAGAGAGAGTCCATTTTTCCTGTAATCATTAAAACAGCAATCCAGCTTGAGTTTTTAAGTATAACATTTTTATAGGTGGTTAAAAAATAGTGCTCACCAACTGCAGAGGTAAACAGCTTACAAATTATTTACTTTACCTGCATTCCTGGTTAAACTGAGTTCATAATAATTAGATAACCCTGTAAAACCTGTGACTGGTGCTGTTAATTCCACATAAAGATTTTCTCAGGCAATACCTAATAAATGGAGTTATCTTTTAACAAAGGCTTTAAGGGGATTAATATGCTGCGCAGAGGATGCTCTCTGTAACTCGGTTAAGATGTTTGCTCCAGATCTGAGCTTGATCTAAAAGAAGAAAGAAAACTTCCTGAATGACCTTAGATTGTCACCCAGGCTTCTCTGTACCAGCTCTACCAGTTAACTTGCTTCTGATGCTTTGCAGTATTTGTGGCCTTAATTGAGGGACATAACCAAACAAATTTATCATTGCAGCCCATAAAAACGACAGAATTCATATGGTAGCATTCTTCATTCTCTCCAATTTGTTTCCCTGAAATCCCTGCAGCAATTTATTTGCTGAATATGCGAGTTTTCCTCCTTATGAAAATTACAAATTGTTGTCAAGGTTAACGAGTTAATATTCTCATTCAATATTTATTTTATATGGGGGGAGGGGAAAAGGAAGAAGCGCGACTGTTCTTACACTTTCTTCCACGGCAAAGTCTGGTTTCTTAATCAATATGACAAGGACACTGTCCTTTGGATAATACCCTGAATCATTGGGACTAAAAAATGAGCTTTATTAATCAACAGCCCCTGATTAATTATTATAAAGTGATGCTCATACATTTCTGTACATTTTAATAATTCCTGCAGAAGGCTAACAATGTCCCCAGTGATTTGAAGGCTTTGGGGTTTGAATTTTTCTAAGCAATGTCACAATAAATAGTCCAAGGGTACTACTGCTCGCTCACTAATCCAGTCTGTTTCAATCCAGCAAATGAGTAAAACCTTCTTTTTCCTATTTCCCATCTATAATTCATCATTTGCATACAAAGTAAGAAGCAAGAATTGGCAGTCTCATCAGTTTTGAAAATATCAAGGGACAACCAGGGTGATTTATAGCGGGCTACATTATCTAGATCGTATAACCAGAATATTTCTGTAAAAACAGACCTACGTAATTTCTCGATAAGAGTGTCTGTCTAGCAGATAAATGCGATGAAGGTCATTGGGCTGGAGAACTTACTGTAGACCAGGGTAGCCATTAGATCTGTATTTGCGAGGAAATATCCCATCGCAAAACATCTAATGAGCATCATCTTCAAATAGCAATTTCAAGTAGTAAAGATGCCTGTATTTAAGGCTCTCAGGCATCAAAGAGTATATATAGCCTGTGCGTTTGCTTACTACCAGTGAGATGAAAAATATGCCACCTGTTTCTTATGATTTCAATGCACTTTTGAAGACATAACCTTGCTGAAAGGAACAGATGCATTCTCTTGGTTATGAATTGATCAAGCCCCCAAAGATATGTAAGAAGGTGACCACAGCTGGTGACCATTTGTATTTTAATTCTAAAGGGCAGTGTGTTTCCGAACCACAGTGCAAGTGATCAGGTGGATGTACTGCAGGCTTGAAGACAAATTAGTGTTAATTTATTGAAATAATAGAAGTATTAGGAGGGCCAGGCATAAAGCATTATCCAGCATCTGTTTTGCTTCACTCATTCTTCGTACCGGGTATCTTACAGTTGAATTTCTCTTCCTGTAAAGTATTTGCCCAAATCTCAGTTCATGAGGATGCTCTTAAAGCAGTGGGGCTATAATAAGTGATATCAGATCTCCAAAGGCAGTAGGCTCTTGTATTTGTGTTTTAAAATGATGTTTGCATTGGAAAAATTCAGTGGCCTTTTCACAGCCTTCCTGCAATGAAGGTTTTAATTACTAGTCAGAGTGCTCATCCATGCTAAGTCAAGTCCCAGGAATTTTTCAAAGTGGGATGTTACTATTCCATGTGCAGGAAACCCACAGGTTATTTGGTTTTAGTTCCTTGATTTCTGTTTGAATTCCCGTATGCCAATAATGAGTTCTCTCTTCATTTTATTAATGTGAACCACTAAAAAAAAAAAAAAATCCGTAGCTTTAGGATGCTCTGCAACAAGCAGTACTCCTGCATTTTGCCCTCTAGAAATATGGGTTCTGATCACAGATAACTGAAATGAGATTAGGATGTTAGCTTTCTCAAGAGATAACAGCAGTCTAGGTCATAAAACTACCATATGGCAGATTTGGCAGTCTTTACAGAGGTCCATGGTTTAATTATCACACAGACAGATTCAGTTCCCCACTTGCAAATGCCTGGGTCCCCCTGTGGCAAGGACTGGCAATGCAATTAAGGGGAAAGCTGTATTGTACTTGGCTGAAAAGAGAAATGACCTTACTGTGGCCAGCGCTGTCACTTCCTAACATTTCACTCATGATTAAGTTTATCATTTCAAACAAACAACATAAAATGTCAGGTCTCTGGCCTGTTTAACATGTGGGAGGAGGGGCAGGGAGAGTAGAGAAGCATAAGCCATGACTCTGTATTGTACCGAGGCAAACTGGAAAGCTTCTCTTTTGAGGAGTAGTTTAGAAAAAGCAGACAACTACATCAGAAAAGAGCAGTATCTCTGCAGACACAGTTTGCCTTTCTGGGCAAGTCTTTCAGTTGCTTGCATCAAATGGTTTGGTGTTCCCTGTGCTTCCTGTCCCTTGACCTGTCGTTGTTGCCAGAGTAATGGCTTTTTACTCACCCACAGTTCCATACACAGCTCCATTGCGCACTGGTTTTCTTAGAGAAACCACGTTGTCACTTGTATTTCCCTGTGAGCACCACCTACAATATAGTCACTGTGCAGAAGAATACCTGATTGTAAGAAAAGTGGCATTTCATCTTATTTAATGGCTTTGGGTCAGCAGCGATCAGCTTGCTCCGTGCAGTGTTCTGGTGAGCACAGATCAGCAGCATAAGGTGGTTGCAGATGATTTGCATCAAGAGCAAGAACAGATCAGGGTCTCAATGTGCAATCGAACTGTTGCTCTGAATTGCAATTTCCCAAAGATGACCTTCGCTTTGCCTAGAATGTGTGGTGGTATTAGTAGTAAGAGCTAGGACAATTCTCTTCATCAAATGGGGAACAATTTTTTTAAATGTGTGCTCATACGTATCAACACTTTACTGAAAGTAAAGTCATTAATGTTCCTTGTGTTAAGGTAACCACACTGCTAGTATTGCAAGACTGAAGTCACAAGTTAATTTAACTTGCACTAGCAGCTAACAAAATAAATGTTGTAGTTCTTTCATGCGCAATTGTAACAGCGAGAATGCCTTTTTGAAACGTAATCGCACTGTATGTTGAAGCCTGTAAGATTTTGAAAGGCTGAGAGTGAATGATGCACATATTCCTGAATGATATGTAAGTTTCTAGTCGGTAGGTTAAAAGTAGTTCTGAATCCAACCAATATTTAATAAGATAGAAAAAATATTAAAATGTAAGAAGTGATAAATGTTAAATGCTTAACTTGTTAGTGGACTAGGGAAAGAATCTTTGAAAACAGAGTTAAATGTTACTCTACCAAATCTGCTGCTTGTTGTCTTTAGTTACATGATGCTGCACAAGCATCTTTCTGGCTACTGTTATTTTTAACTCTTCGCAATATCTGATAATTTTGAGTTGTAGTGACAACTCCATTTTCCCCACGTTTGGGCTCATTTTATGCAAACCCTTGGATACTAAGTTCAGTTTATGGGCATGTTCATGTCCAATTAAAAAGTAATAGATCTGAAGTGTATACAACGAATCAGAATACAATGCTGTCGAACCCAAGAATTAAAAACCCAGCCATAGAGCCCACCAAGCTTTTAATTTTAATCATGAACTCTGCTATTAGCTGTTCATATTTCTAGTGCACTAACTTTTATGAGATTTCTTAAAACTGAGATGTATTATGTAAGGACATGAGGATAAAATAGAAAGATGATTCCTGTCAAAACCAAGTACCTTCTTTTTCATCAAAACATGTGTATGACCAAAGTACCAATGCAGATGCACCTTCTACAGCTAAAAAGCTTATCTTACCTTTATTTATAATGGTCTCAATTCCCTATTTACTTACGAAGTCAATAGAGGCCCAAAAATTAATAAAAAATTTAGTGCACAGAGAGACAGCATTACTGCTTTTAAGTAAAATCTATGAAAAGTAATAGCATGATATCACCATAACAATAAATCAAGCTAAATGTAAATCTGTGGATACTAAAAACTCAAACTATTGGAAAGTAAAGATGTGTTTTATTGTAGATGTGATATGGAGTTATGCAATCAGCATGCAGCCAGCTTCCGAGTGAGAGAAGTACAGATGTAGTAGGGAAAAAACGTTCTGCATCAGGGATGGAATAGATAACCCGCTGAATTCTCCTGGTGATAATCCACCATCTTCTGGTAAACACAAGGGTGTCCTTTTTTCCATCTCATAGCTTACAAATTGTTGAGTGTGGCTCCTAAGTTTAATTCAGTGGTGAGACATGGAAGTGCCTTATTGCATAAATAAGATCAAGGAAATAGTGAAAACTGTTCTTCCTGTGTAACAGCTGTACGAGACTTGCCAGGTGGGGTCACTGTAAAGTACTTATTTTTTTAAATGTTACTCACAATTTCCACTGAATGCAATTTTTTTATTACTTGCCTATTAAAATACTTGTTTAAATAAACCACAGCCCTAGTCCCAGCAACTTGGTTTGACTCTGGAAGCCTGAAAAGTTCACATTTTAGTCATGCTGCCCTCTGTGCATTCTTGATCAGACACTTTTTTCCCCCCTCATTAGAGCTGCTAATTGGCTACAGTCTCTGTCTCTCACCTTCTAACAATCCAGTTGTTTCAGATGTTGGTGTATGTGGTACTGTACTACTAGATATTGGTCAAAAAAATGCGAACTTCCTAGAAGAGCTATTAATTGGGGTAGAAGGGTTGGGGGGGTGGGGAAGAATCACACTTAGCTTGGAAAGGTTTTGAATTCTTATGTGTCAGAATATCCTAATTCAAATCCAAATGGGAATCCACCATTCTAGGGAATTCACACAGCTCCAGGTAAACAACTAATGAGCAGCCTGCCAGTTTCATTTTTATCAAGAGCCCTCAGAGATTCAACTGTGCCATTTCATAAAATATGCAGATGATAGTGGAGGGAGAATAGCAAAGGCTTTGAAAATGATTCACACAACCTAAAAATGATGTTGAAAAGGGAGGAATTAAATATTCACAAAGTGAGAGAAATTAAGGCATATTAACTGTTAGAATGTGGAAATGAAGTGACTAACATGCATAGAGATGATGAGAACTAGATGATTACAGATCTGTCAAAAGTTTCTAATTCTGACACAGTGTGATGTCGAGGTGCTAGTTGGCTGGTAAGGGCAAAAAATTAGGTATGGGACAAGTAATGCAAACCTGACAGATCAGAGTCAAAGGCGGTAAGACACCGCAGTGATTAACATTAGGCTCAGTCCCATATCAAGGGTGAACTTCAAGCTTGCAAAGCGAATACTAATTACGGTTACAAACAGAACACAAGGGGCTCAATTCATCAGCTGTAGAAGGGACGGTGTAATGAGTTAGTTGGGGGAAAAAAGTCACCTAGGGCCAAATTTGTCTCACTACTGTGTTCTGGCTTCCACCAGGGATAAATTCGACTCTTGGGATGTGAGAGTTGGAAGTTTCACTCTTCTGTAATTAATCAGGGGTGTATCTTATGTTGCAATTTTGATGGGGGAAGGTTACTGGCAGATGCATTAATACAGAGTTGGTAGAGGCAATACAAATAAAGAATAATAATAAAAAAAAAAATTAAAATTTATATCCACACTGGATGAAGCTATTCATATTGTTTTAGCATGGCAGAGACACAGTTCAACCTTTCTCAAGGGCAAAGCCAGATTCCCGCATCTGTAAGCAACACTGGAGCAGTGGAAAGTGTTTGGATCCATTTTTGTCTTAGTTGAGTAACGCTGGATCGTCGTGTCCATGTGGAAATGGATTGACTCCCAGTGAGGAATTACGTGTCAATGGCCTTTTACTAAGGTTTCCCAACAGAGAAGCAATTTGGTAGCTTGTTCATTCATTGCTGTACAGTTTTTATTCTCTCTCTAGGCCTTGCATGCATGAGTGCTCTGTGATTGTATATAGTGAAACCTATGCTCAGACCTGTGCAGAGATCTCTTATGGCTAATTAGTATTTTCCCTTTTTCAGTGGAAAAAATCCATGCAAGCTCTGTCAGTCTGAGCTGTAGGTAAGTGTACATGCAGTTCATACATGTACGGTTACATGTACACACAATGTTTAAGCAGCCCTTTCAGGGTAAGGGGTTTGGAAATTCAGTGGAAGCTACGCCCTGTAATCTCCTGTGAGTAACCCCATTTTACACCGTAAACTCAGCTTGATACAGAGTGTGAATTAGTGTCATGTACAGCACTGAGCATACTGAGAATACTAAACAAAAATATTATTTTGATTACAACAGTATCAATAGCATGCTCGATATCTTCCAGAGACAAAACAGAGACAAAAAGAACTCGAGATACTAAAAAAAAGAGTGGTAGTTGTGCATCCCAAATAGACGTGGCACTGTGTATGTGTTTTGCATAGCTAATTTCTTGCAGAGCCTGTCCTATGTTCATAATCAAGAGACAAGCATAAACTCAAAGGTCATAAAAAGACTGAGCTTGGTAAGGTAGATGTTCTGAATATATTAGGTATGTAAAGCAATATTGTGGCCCATCCAAACTAGAATTAGTGGTAATTATTATATAATATGTAATGATGAGATTTAAATGGCTAACACATTTTCTCTGCCGAGATCATTTAGACATGATTCATATAAATGATTAAATTAATAGATCTTCCTCTTTTAAGACTGCTAGGCAGCTTAAACTAAATTCCTCAACAGAGACTGATCCCAGTGAAATAATATTAATAGAAAATGGAAGAAGAATTTCTGAGAAGTGAGTAAATACACGCTGGAGTTTGAGGAAACTTCCGTAGACATCTTTGCCGACAAAAATACTCTACAGATTTAAATATTCTCTAGAAATAAACCATCAAGGACTTTGGAAGGTGAAAGAACAACAAACCTAACTTTCCCTGAAAGAACAGAGTGGTGAAATATACTGGAAGACAGGGACTTAAAGGATCACTGTCTACTTAGTTTAGGCTTAAACATTAGGCTTTTCATAACAATAAAGCGTTTTACGAAACCTAATGTGGATAGAATTTTTTTTTTTTTACTTCTTTTGAATCAAATTTCAATAAGATAACTCCCCTCACCCCCTACACATATTCAGGAGAATCCTCTGCAGTGTTGTAATGTCACATGCAGGAGCATCAGGCTAATTAGTGAGAACAAGGACAGGAAAATGACTACAGATGGGATTTTTTTGAAAAAGCCTGAGGGAGTTAGTTGCCCAAAACCTAGCAAATTCAATGGGAGTTAAGCACTCTAATCTGATAAACATCTGAAAATTTTAGCTTGAAAGTACAAGCGAAAACATCCAATGTGAAAACCATTCCCATGTGCTTGTGAGGAGTCTTGCCACCTTAGTCCCTCTTCATGCCCTTCCAGCTCAAGCCTGATTTGCAGCTCTCTGCTCAAAGTTGCAAGGAAGAACCTTTGCTTTCTAGGCTTTTCATGGGGTTTTGCATGCTTCAGCTCAGACCTGGTCTTGCCAAAGGTCCCAGTATAGAGGTGATAATCAGTGTGTCTCCACCAAATTCTCATTCTTGTGTAAATTGCCGCGTAGTGCATCAACACAGAAAAATAAGAGTGTGGTGAGGACCACCTCTAACTGCCAGACCATCCACTTGCAGGTAACTGTACTATCCAGCATATGTAGGAGAAGAAGGGCAAGATGAGACCTCCCAGTTCCAAAGCTAGCCCCAGGCGTTCTCAGTATCTGCTTGCTTTATATTAGTCACACTAATAATCAGGGACGGAGCTGTAGCTGTTTGCTGTATATCAGTTGTTCTGCTGGGAGAAGCTTGTCATCTTTTAGCTCTCTTTTGCTCAGATTGAGAAACTGATAGGTCACCAGTCCCTTGGAGTACCACAAGGAAGGTATCATATTTATTTTAGCTACAGTTTTCCATCAGTGCTATCGCATTGTAAAGAATTTCATAAAACATATTTCGTTGTCTTCTTTTTTTTATATTGCTTGGAAAAGGACATATGGTAATCTGTATAGTTCCTGTCCCAGAGGGTTACCCAAGTGCTGTATACCAAGTGGTCTTTCTATTTTTATCGTTGAATTCATGTTCATTTCTTATCCTAAATATTCCCTTTTTCTGCTTAGGAGGTTAAAAATACCTGGAACTGCAAGTCTGGCCTATTTACTACAGAATTCATGAGTCATGCACTATACTGAAGTCTTGAAATATCACAGAGGTATTATTCACAGAAAACGCAGCAAAAGAATGGCAAAACCTGCCCTTCAAGACTTCAGATTCAAAACCCAAATGCTTTAGGGTAGCTGGTCATCAAGCTTTCTCTTTCAGAAAGGATGTATAAGGAAATTGCTGTAAGTCCTCTGATTAGTAGAACAATCTTTATCTTGCTCACAGCTGCAGAGCGAGTCCTTCCTAAGGAAATGTTATGTGAATGTTGTTAATATCACAAAGTCCAGCTCACTTTCCAATTGGGATGCTATATTTATACGAGAAAGTGATTGTTTCTCCAGATCTCAATTTCTCTTACTACTTTTCTCCAGCCTTCGGTGACATAAAATACTGATGGAATGTCTCAAATATCCCTCCTGTCTCTAGTCTTTCAGATGAAATCTCAATGTGGAAGGCGGCAATGGGATATGCAGACTTTTGCTTAACGACATAGCTGTTGTTGATGGTTTAGCCCATGAAGCTGCACTGGAATATGATCAAATACATTGCAGGAGTAACACAAGGTCTCTGTAAACTGGCCTCTCGACTACGGCTTTGCAGATGAATCCATTTACATTCACTTTATCCTGCATCTGAGACTCTTTGTATGATAGATTGAGCTTTGTTTCATATTTTATTATCTTTTATTTATCTTTGTAGCTAAAACAGCTATCAAGATTTCTGAAAATCATTGGTTGTCATTGCATGTCACTAGAAAGCAGAGCATGGCGAAACTTTGTGAAGTATTTCAACTGAACCTCAAGTGGTCCGGAAGTACTTCAATATATTCCATGAAAAATAACAAAGTGCTAACTCTTGAAACAGGGTAGTTCAGCAGCTCCCATAAACACCAACCAGACACAAACGCTCAGAGAGGAAAAACGCCATTGATTATGACCCTGTGTTTCGGAAGACTTTCCAACCTTTCTCCATACTACATCACCTCCCGATGTTTTTGCCATAGGAGAAAATAAATTAAAACTGAGAATATCTGCTTTCGGGAGACAAAATCAGTTTTGTTTCTCTGAATAGCTAGTTGAGCTGCCTGAAAAATAATTCTATGTACATGTGGTAAAACATAACGTTTTCTGGAGAAGAAAAACTATGAAATATAATTTTTTCATAATGTTACGTGGATAAGATGTTTCTTCATTTGTTTTAAAGTACAAACTTTGGCATTTCATACAGCTCTTTTTCCTAAAGTTCAGGTTGGTTGAAGACTAGTGCAGATGGAATGCTTGTGCCTCAATATGTAAGAGGGGTAGCTCTCAGTTTTGTGGAGGATTTTCCATAGCTCTTTGTTAAATGACCTGGAATCCACAGTTCCCGCTGGATGAGGGCACAGCAGACAGTAAGCAGACTGGTTTCTATTCCTGGTTTTGCCACCTACTTGCTGACCTGGGGTGATTCATATAAGTTCGCTGTGCCCTTTTATCCTCATCTGTAAAATGAGGATATTGACATTTACATTTCTTTATAAAGTGCTTTTAGATCTATGGATGAAAAGTGCTAAGTAAACCAAAACTCTCAATTAAATTAATTGGAGAGAAGGAGCTAGGTCAGTAGTATAGCAAGGTTCATTTATACACCTCTTAATTTCTTTCTTTTCACGTCTTGAACCCTATTCATAGTTAGAATTGCTACTATATCCTGGTACCTGTAGAAGTATTCTCCCTGGGACAGGTATGAAGCATATTTACATGCTAGAAAGGAAGATACAGGAGCTGGATTAAGGGCACCCAGTCCCATGTGTTCACAGAACAATAATACAAGTGCATCACCCTTAAAAATACAGAAAATCCAGGGAAATACCTTTGGCATTGTAACAGAGAAGATAAATTATAAAGCTCGTATATTAATAAATGAATGTTTGGGCTTTGCTTGTGGGAAGGAATTGTGAATGTTAATCTCTTAGTGACCTTTCAAGGTCGTAATGCAAACCTATCTCAGTACCTGCAGAATGAACTGTGGTGCATCTGTAAAAAAGTCCGTATTTTAAGCTTGTCGCTGGTCTGTGTGGCTTCTCTTGTGTTTTGTAACTGAAGGCCATCACTTGTGTGCATGTGTTTTTGCAGGGGAATATGTATTGAAAAAATCCTCTGATTTCATCTCGTCAGTGATTATTTTAATCACCTGAAGGTTGTTGTGTTCTTCTTGGAGATTTTTTTTAATGATTCTTGAATGTCTTACTACATGATAGTAAGAAAATAGATTATGCATAGAAGCTGGTTTTGTTTTGAAAATTTCAGGAACAGATGCAGTCCTGGAGCTGTGATCCTGGCACAGCTCAGAGATCAGAAGTAGTAAGAAGCCTCTGAATTATCTCTCTTCTGTTCACAAAGCTTGAACTTAATCTGCCAGACAGCCTATAGCTGGAACTCAGGAGAATGCAACACCAAATATCAGAGGTATGCATGGCTTACACTGTGTGCAAAGGGGAGTTAGTGGTCAGCAAACAGAGAAAGTAGGGCAGACACCCTTAAACCAGAGCTGGGTAGGTGTTCTTGAAAGTAAAAATTAGGCTATAAAGTTCACTGCATAGGGAGGAGGAAAAAAAAAACGTCTTTACAGTTTGGCCGGCATTCTCCTTGTCATCTACAATTTCCTATGTGGATGGAATAAGTGGAGAGAGGTATACTTATCTTAAATGTCTGGCATTTTGGTTAAGAAATGCCAAGATGTAGGGTAATGACCTGAAAAATTATTAGTGCTGGACTGAATATTTTTGGCTCTTTTGAGGCCCCCCATAAATTTTAAGACAAATGGGAAAGAGGCTGGAATATAGCTACTTTACTTGTAAGTTTTGATTGACAGAAAGTAATTATATTTAATGTTCACACAATTTAGAATAATGTGTTTATATGTAATCTCAGGTGTTCTAGCAACACTGACTTCCAGCTGTGCTGGCAGGGGTGGGAGCGGGATGTCAGGCAAACAATGATCAAATACAGGGGCAAGAGCATGAAGTATGGGTCAAAGACACTTGGAGGAATAAAAAGTGGAGAAAAAGAAGGTTTGTAGCAATTAACTTAAAATTACAATGAATCTTTTAAATAAGTAATTCAAATCACACAGTCACTATACAGTTTCCTCTAATGTTCTCTGTACTGTCCATCTGCTTTACAAGTGGGTCAGCTGGACAGTGGGAAAGCTAAATTAGGGAAGGCTGTCCCATGATAAGACTTTTAGATTAATAAGCTAAGATGCACCAGTAAAAAAATAGAAAGGGAAATTTGAGAGCAAAATGAGTGTGAAAAACACAACTCCCACATGGTATATCATAAACTCTTATGTTACAGTGGTGTATTTATAACTCCCTCACCTGGATTCTGAGTTACACTGTAAGTCACTGACGGTATAAATCTAGCATAATTCCTCTCACTACATGGAAGCCAATCTGATTTTAAGCTGAAGGAAGCTGGTTTCACCTTTCAAATATTCCAAAGTTGTAGGGATCCCTCCAGAAAAGCCCTATCTAGAAGATCATTCACCAAGCAGAAGTCCTGTTCAGAGGTGACAATCCTGCCTGAAAGGAGAAGACAAACTTTGAATAAAAGCTGAAGCAAAGCAGCCTCTGTTCGATTCTCTACAAACCAGCATCCAACAGCTTCATCTATTGAATCAAGCTCCAGATAATCCCCTTCCAGCTCGTGGAGAATGTTTATCCCTTGCCTTTGAAGCCACCTTTGTCATTCTTGAACTCTCCTCTAGATCTGCACCATTGCTGCAGCATCACCTGCTTAGGGGGTACTCGCTGCAGGTATTTCTTGCCTTTGGAAACACCTACAAACCTCACCATGTGTCATCTCTGACGTCCGGTTATGCAAAGTCTTTGAAAATGTGATGCACGTTTGTTTGAACAAAGAAGTGCTGGAGATTTGCTTTCAGTCCTGTGTGCTGGCTTAAACACTGGTAGAGCCAGGTGATGATTTCACATTAAACCAACAGAAGGAACAGCAAAGTTGATTTCCCCAATGAGTTAAGAATATGGCATTTAATTTCTTTTCCCTTGTCAAGGGGGCTAAGGACACACACTGTGTTGGTTTGTTTTTTTTAAAGTAAAAAAAAAAGTCATTTCCATGCATGCTGTACTGCCAAACACCGCTGTAATTAGGAATTTTTTCATCAAGGAAAAGCTTTGCGGTAAGGTTTTATTTTGGAAAAAAACCTCTTCACAGTCTTGGGAAGATTTTGTGTACTGAAGTGGGTGTCAAATGTGGTCTAATTTTGGATTAATATCTAATATGTCACATAGGTATTTTAAAAATCAGAGTTGCATCTTTCGTAAACTATGTGAATAACTTAATCAACTGATAAGGAACTGGGCACAATACTAGATTAATAAATGGATTTCCAAATCTTAAAGGGTCAGTGCTTTCCCTATTCTACTAAAAAAAATAAATAAATTCAGACCTCAATTTGTTGCTTCTCTGAGATCGCAGCCTTAATCCATTTTTCACCTGAATTTTCAGAATTCCTGTCTCTTTTGAAACCATTGTGGAGAGGAACAGATAATTCTTGAATTAGTTTGAATTACTCTGTCCTACATTTTGTAATATTGTGTGGATTCGAAGTTGGTTTTAAGGAGAGGAAAGAGTGTTCAGGAGAAGTAGGACAAAGAACTGATTTGCAGCTGAGAAAATAAATCTGCTGACTTAGATTGTAAGAAAAGCTTTTGGACAGAGAGGAGAGGGAGAAGGTGGCGTGTGCTGGGGCAGCAAGAACAGCCCAGTTACAAAAGCTCTAGTTGCTTAAAACATTGAAAGAACTTGTGTGCTGGTGCCTGGAAGGCTGGTCACATGTAGAGCCAGGCGACGAGAAATGCAAAGGGTAACTATTGCCAAATAGTAACACATCCCTCATCTCCATCGGGAATGCTGCTATAACACAGCAGTTCGGGTCTTGTGCTCTAGCCAGCTTTTAAAAATGTCGAACTTTTCCTGACAACCAGTCTGGCATTCCGAAGTCAAGCACTTTTGCTCCAGTTCAGACACAGCGATTGCAGCTGAACTATTCCTGAATTTTGGTGCCTTTTACAGGCTTCCTTTTCTGTTGTAACCAGCTGTATAGCTCAAGCGTTAAGGAAATAAAAATCATGTAGACAGAGTATAACCCAGAGATGCTGCTGTAGAGTCAGAAATAAGATGTGCTGGCAGAGGATGAGTCAGTGCCCGCTGTCTGGAGTGCACTTTGCTGTGATCAGTGTTGTGGATCCTTTACTATCTTATGTATGAAATTTATGCATTTGGTGGCAGTGATTCTTGTTGATGTTGTTTGCCTCTTGTTTTAATAGAGGCTTCTCAGCTCTGAGCTTGAACTTTCCAGTATGTCAGGTCAGAAACTTCCTTCACTCCTTTTGCTGTACAAATCACTCTGGAAATGTTGGTGCTATCATCATTGAACGTTTATTGTATCCATCTTAACTGGCAGACATAATCCATCTCAAATAAAAGCTTTAAATCTTTAATCTTGTCTAGGAAAATTCTCATGTTGTTCTGTCAGTGTAGCATATGCTGAGATTTCCTTTAAAAAGAACTGTGCTACTCAGATATTTTTTTTTGGTAGCATAACAAAAATACCAGTGTTTCCTTTAAAATGGAGCTGTTACGAAGATTTCTGCTTGGAAAATAGAATATTAATTACCTCTTAACTCTCAAAAGGGGCATGAATCTTTTAAATACCCTCTGTAGAAATTCACATACCTTCTAATGCCCTCGGTAGGATTCTCACTTGATCTGGTTTCCAGCACTGTCAGGAGAATAGTTTTGCCTTTCGGTGCGGTATGCTGAGCTTTAACTGGGTGTCAAAGGCCTGTCGTGTTCATCCGAGTAGATGCAACACTTTCTAACCAAAAGCGTTAGCAATACTGTAGTAACTAATAATGCAGAATATTTCAGAGGTGCCACAAGCTTTGAGGATGGTAGTAAGGGAAGGGATGGGAGACCTGGAGGCTGAGTGAGGAACAGAAGAGCACGAAACGTTCCTCACTGGAGTTAGACTCCTAAGGGCCTTCAACCTATTTAAAAAGGATCATCATTAATCAGCACCATCATCATTATCTGCTTGATCGGGAGGAGGAGGGGAGGGATAATCAGCACGAGATGATCAACGTCTTATCATTGAGCTCCTTCATTTCAGTGCAGGATTCTTTCTGGAGAGATAATTCATATTTTATCATTAAAACTGCTGATCATAACCTTGTTAATATATGGATATTGCTAGCACACACACAAAAAAGCTAACATGATAAAATGTAATGCTTCTATTAAATTACTTAAACTAGTTTGCCTCGCCTCGACATTATTCCCCTCCCCGCCGCTCCTCTGCCATCACAGACACTGCTTGTACATGGCACATAAAATCTATAAACTCTTTCCAGGAATACAAAAGCATTCTCTATGATGTTGATAAGAAACAGGACAGTCACTCTCCCCTGACATATTTGTTCTTTAAAAACAAATCAATGGTGCAGGGATTTGGCACCTGAATGCAGAACAACGGCTTGATGAGGCAAAGATTGTCTTCATTAAGGACATTAATATTCATAGAGAGTAGAAAATCTGACACAAGAGAGGACTCACTAACCTTTTCTCATATTAGATTTTTACTTCTTAACACAATTACAGTCCGGCAATGACTTAATTAATGCTGCTTTTTGTCAGACTGCTTTAAAGAGCTGTCAATTTGGTCCTGCAGAGGCTGTCAGTGAAAGAGAAAGACAGTCATCTAGGCTAAAAAGACACAGGAAGAAATTCAAACACTTAATAACATTCAAAGTGCTATGCAAAGTCACATATCAACCTGTATTAAGGAGAGTTTTTGTCTTTCCTCTCTTCCTACTGACGCTAATATTTTTCAGGTAAAACTGGGGCTACCGCCACCTTGAATTCTGAAGTACAGGGCAGAAAATGAAGACAGGGTTATAAAATCTAACGTATCTTTTTTTCCAGGATGTTAGGGATATCTCAAACCCTCTATGGAGAAGAGAGGGACTAAGGACCACTCCAGGAATCCTTATTAAATGCCTGCCAATAAAGGTCTGCCTCTGGTGTAAAAAGTCTCGTACAGATGCATCTCCTATCCTTCCTTCAACCTCTAGAAGCCAGGGAATTATTCCATACTTTTCCATGAAATAAAACACAATGAAAGTAATCCTGCAAGCCTGGAGGGTTCTTGAAAGACTGGTGGATTTCTAAGGTTGTTATGAGGCTGGTTCGAGCCAGAATCAAAAGTGTGGTGAGCAGCAACTAGTTACTGTGGCTCCGCAGGTGAGCGATAACTCACTAAGTTAGAGTAGCTCACTAAATGATGGTAACTCACCTGCTTGCCATCGTTTGGCCTAATTTCATGTAGCTGCTACAGAGAAATATTGAATACAATTTTTTTTATCTATGTGGAAAATTACCATGTGGCACCGGAATCAACCAGCTATTGGTGAGCTGTGCTTAGCCCAACAGTGGTTCATTATCTGCTTTTTGCAACTGTTTAAAATAAAATTAAATTAAAAAAGCATTCATCTGCTGGTGTCACACACATGGTTTGCATGGTGATGCCCAAATAGTGCGCTAAATCCAGCTTTACATCACCGATGCCATTTAATTCTGTGGCTTTCGTTGACTTTGAGTTTATTTTAAAAAGTACTTTAAGTGCATAATGTAAATAGAGTAAGAATGTTCTTTATGCCAGCACAAACAAACAAAAAAGCTAAGCACAGGAAAACTTTGTAGGTGTGATGTTCTAGAAGAATCATTATACATTTGTAGTAAAAACATTTAATCAGTACGGTTTGATCTCTATCTGAAGAATTTTAGTACTGAGGAGCATAGAAGGGATATGTCAAAAAACAGTGCAGAAAGTTTGGAGATGGTTTTGACATTGAGTTTTAAATGTTGGATGCCACTTTTTGTGGTGGGTAGTGCTTGTAAAATATCGTAGAAGAGCACTGTTATCTGAATCTCTGTAGTGACGGGCAAGTTCTCTCTGATTGTTTCCAGCATTCCCTTCAGAAGTGAAAATGAAGGTAGTCAAGTAGATTGCTGCTAAACTTTTATTGCTTATTTTCTTATTTAAAAGGCATGTCTATTATTTTCGATACACGTGTTGTAAATTGTGTTATAATTTAAATGCAAACTGAAACTTCTGTCCAAACTAATGCCGTATTTAGGGGACTTGTTGGGCTGTGGGACTTGTGCAAGATTTGCCATGCTATTGACCTCTGAAACACAGCTAATATTTTCTTCAGGTTGACAGTCAACATTCAAACAGACGCACAGTTATGAAACTTCTTTGAAATGTCCACTGTTTTGATTGGAATTTCTTTTGTTCAAAACTGTCCTGATTAGTTCAGCTTTTAATTTAATAATGTAATGAGGGAAGGAAGAGGCGCGCTTCTGTAAAAACATAAATATAATTAAGCTTTAGAACTATTTACCATATAAGCTACTTACAATAAGGCACAGACTTTCTTCTGAAAACCTAGTGTAAAGAAATCTGGTATTATCTTGGAGAACACAGACTATTGCCCTAAAATTAGACTATTTTGAATATCTGTGTGTGTGTATATGGAGGGTACTATGTTTTATGGAAGTGGGGCCACACCTGCCAGAAATATATCTCTATTCCAAAAAAAAAAAAAAAAAAGAAAATTAAGAAAACATTGAGAGAACCTGAGAATTAGATACCGTGAATAGACGTTTTTCCCCTTGGGGAAGTGTTATTTGCTTTGCATAACAGTCCTGGAAGATTTGAACTGAACTGAGTTAAGCAGTCTCAATATGATTGAAGAATTATCTTGTTGACAAGTGCAGAATTATAGATTTGAATCCATTAGCTAAAAGGGTCCACAAACATTTGAATAATGGCCTTCACATTTCTTCCATTGGTCTATCAAATGAAGAATCCTTAAAAAAAAAAAAAATACCACCCACAAACACTAAAATCCTGTCATTACCATGTAAAGAGACTGAATTAAAGTTTCTTGCTTTAAAGATAAGTAAGCTTTTTTATTTCATTATTGGAAACAGGAGTTTGGGTCTGTGTCTCTATGCCTAGAGCTGTATTTTTGTCAGCTGGAAAAGTACAATGTTTTGTAATAAACATAAATGTCTTCTATGTAAATCCAAAAGGAAAGCGATCAGATTAATTTGGTATCAAAGGAGGAGTTTAAATCAACAGGCCTTTTTGTGAACGTTACTGATGGGGTTGGCAATACATTGCAAAGGTGGAATAGTTTCCATATAAAGGGCCAGGATCTCATCTAATGGAATTCAGTGTAATTTCACTGCGGCATTTGAATTCGTATTCAGACATGGTCTGTTTTATCTACTTGCATCATACATTTACCATGTTCCAAAGCTGGCTATTCCAAAAATAAACCTCTATATGATAAATTTGGTGAGGATGTTTTTGTTGCGATTAGTCGCATGCTGTAACTAGAACCCACCATACATTAGCATGGGGGAGTGTGGTTTCAGACATAAATTTGAAGAGAGTTATGAGTATAAGTAGGGGATTTATTGCTTTATGGACAGATGATCATCTCCTGTAGATGCAATATCATATTTCAAGCCTTAATTATCTAAACTAACCTCGAATTCTTAAACTTTTTATTTTTTTTAAAGTCCATATGGTTTTGGGTATTATAGGAGATGCTGTTACGTTGAGACAGAGATGAAGGCGGCGGGGAGGAAATCTTTTTTATTTTATTCTTTTTCCGCCTCATTCTTCTCCCTATCTTGCAGATCTTTTGTGGGTGAGCCAAATGTAATCAGGTTTGGCTCACTTGGAGGAATTAGGATGACTGAAAAGTATGCCAGATTTCAAAACAATTTCTAACAGTTTCTGTGATACTGTGTAAGCAACTGAAAATTGACATGTTGTGTTGTGCCCAAGTCAGCCAACTGCTGTCACTGAATAATTAGATTCTCTAGAAGAAGGGAAAGTTTTTTTTCTGAACAGAACTATTAGAAAATAATGTAATAGCTATTTTATTTAGGGATAAGCTCAAATCCTTCTGCTCTAACAAGCAAATTTTTAAAAATAGTTTGAATCTGGGCCCCAAAAGTATCTTTCATGTATTTTTATATGTAAAAGTATAAATAAGTTGTTTGGGCATCTTTATGCCAATATGTGTGCCACTTGCACATGGAGAAGTCATTGTTGCAGATGGCTAATATTGTTTTTCTAATATACGTTAATTATTCCCTTTAATTCTTTTTATCTCATCTAGCATATCGATTCTGTGAATTGAGTTCTAACATGAGACATAGGTCATGATCTAATTATAGCTTGGTCTGTCATAGAGCCATGACATTTGTAAGGATAGATGCAGTGCCTGATTCCCCAGGAACTTCTGCCTTTGCAAACCAAGGATGAGCCGGGGGAGAACCTTTCTGCTTTGTTCGCCTTAGAAGTGATAGCATGTTCCATGGAGAAAGATCATGCCTAGTGAAATAATAAGTGCCAGAGTCAGAAGGGACAGGTGAGGAATCCTGACCTGGTAGGACCATGTACGATGTGTTCACTTCATGCCCTTGTGAATAACGTGGAAATGCTGGTCTTGTCTGGAGGGGAAGGTCTGGAAGACTCTGCATGGGCAAGATCCTCGAGGGATGATTCCAGTTTGCGTCAGTGGAAGCTTTGAATGGGGACTAGAGAGACTTGGCTAAATTATGATATCACAACAACTGGAATGAAATTGGAATAACTGGGGAAAAAAGGGATTTATTTATTTTTTTTCTTTGCTCCTGTTTTCCAAGCTTTCTTGTTCCTTGTTCTGGTAGTTCCATCAAAAAGCAGCACAACTTAAAACCTGGTATTTTTATCTTGTTTCAAGCCTCATCTTGATAGCCCCTTCTCATCTATCCTTTCTAATTGAATGCACCTTCCCATTTGTTGTTTGAGTCATCTGTTTGCAAGGATTCAGAGTAATTCTTAAATCTATAGAAGCACTAGTCGTACCAATATTCTGAACAACAAAAAAGCCCAGGGAAAAACTTAGATGATGCCAATTAATGAAAAATGTTTTTATTTGAAAGTGTTTTTTCTATTAGTCTAACTCTTTTAGAATGTAAATGTTTTGAAACAGTGATGTTAGGGATAAATACAATGTATTTTTGAAATTTCTACTTATTTTCTCCTATTAAATTCAGCTTCAAAATTCAGTTAATGTACTGGAGCAGGGCTCTCCTTCATCCTTTGAAAATCCCACCTCTTTGTTTCTTTAGATCCAACTGTAAAATTCCTCATACTTTTCTGGCACTATTAAAATGAGAGGGGCATCCAAAGCTACATATATTAATCTATATTAAATCCAAAGTCAATAATTGCTTTTTTATTTTTCCTTTTTTGGCTGTGGGGAGCACTTTTTGAAGGAAATCCTGTCAACGTGGTGAAGTAGCTTTCTTCAGAGGTTCTTAACCAAAATGAGACGTTAAGTTTTGACCATTCTGGTCTGCAGCGTGTGACCAATGCATTGCAAAAGAGTAAAATGTACCTTTCATGTATTTGTCAATTGAAAAAAAAAAAAAATATATATATATATTTTGTTTAGCTCAAATTATTCTACATCTGCAACATCTCTAGTTTGACTTGGTCTTGCAGAGAAAAGTGCTGTACTTCTCATTAGTACTTTGCTGTTACCCTTTCCCTGGCTGAGGTGGAAGAAGCTTTAAATCATGTGGGAGAACAGGGAAGGAAAAAGAGAGAAAACAGGCTTTTTGAGCCCTGTAATGTAAATTTGCAGACAATTATTCATTATTAACTGCCTGAAGCATCACACCTCTCTCACCTTTGCTGGAATGTCTGAACATTAGGGTAAACAACACGCTGCTGTCTTATCATAATGCGGTCTGCTTCACTGCAGCAAGAACGTGTCAGAAACAGATTGTGATGTTGACTTCTCAATAGGGGAAAAAAAGGGCCTAAATTAGACTTCTATAAAAAGAATATTGCATATTTATTTCCACAATAACACCAAGGAAAAACGTTAGTCAAGAAGCAAGCAATTGGGTGAATAAATAAGCTTGTCTTTGTTCTCATCAATTAAGTTATTACATCAGTTGGAAAACCAGTGAATTATAATACAGATGTTTAATGAAACACTGCTGTGCCTATAAGTCAAACTCCTATTTTGTGGTGTGATTTTGGCTGCATAGTTTTGTGTGTGTTAAACCGTATTTATTAGCTGATACCCATTATTATTTTGAGCAAGGTATAATTCAGTTGTCAGGCTCCAGCTCTGGGAAGGAGATTTAATCAGTGAGAGCCCGCTTTGCTGCTGAGCATAAAACAATGCGGGTTTCATGAAGCAATCACACCAGTGTGAAAAAATGGGATTAATTAGTATTGTACAAGAACAGGCAGCATGCTCATTAAAACCTTGTGAGCTGCCTCTTGATAAACTGCCACTTGATAGGGCCGCATTAATGTGACAAGGCAAAGACTTTATTTCCAAATCCTTTCTGATTATATCTCACTTTTAAGTTACCTGAATTGACTCTCTAAGGCTTTAGGAATACAAAGATCAAAATTGCAGCAAGAGATCCCCAAGACACCTGGACAAAGGAGCCATGCTCAGATAGTAAGGCTTCAAAAGACAACTTTTTTTTTAACTCCCATTCAAACATAAATCGATAGCTGTACAATGAGGCAGCTCCAAAGGTGGTAAATTTGCATTTACACTCAGCAGGTTGGGCTGGAACTTATTTGACGATTAGCAGCTATCTAATGAATCCCATATAATTCTGTGCCTCTTTGCTCACCAAGCGCTTCACATGTTTGTCAATATATAAAGTCTTATGAATATTCTCACAGCTTCAAGTATGCTCGGAGGAGAAGGGAGGCGCTCCCACCTGCACATCTGTTTCTTGTACTTTGGGTTGGCCACTGAAGAACTTATGGTAATGTTTCTTTTTCATCCTTTCTGTTAGAAATAATCACAAACTAAAAATGTAGATTCCCATTAGTGGATTTGTTTCTACATGACAAAACATAATAGGAGATACGCCTGAATAGTAACAGCAAATGTTGGATAGGATGTATTTTTGATCTTATGTTATTTTCCTTGAGGCATAACGTTTTATTCCTTCCTGATTTTCTAGGGGTTCTGATGGTTTCCTTGCACGTAATCTTGGTTTGGATTTTGTGTGTTGGGGGGGCAGGGGTGTTTTTTTCTGTGCCTTTTTTTTTCTTTTTGTGAATTAGTGGCTATAATGAAATTATATCTGAACTTCTAATAGTTAACCAAACCTATCAGCTGTTTCGTGGTGCTCCAAGATGCTGACTTTCCATGTAGCTTTAGCTGACATTGTATGCAAGGCAATTGTAATGCAATACAGTTACCTGTCAGCATATATTTGTCGGTGTGGAAAATGCCACTCAGAGAACAGAGATCTCATATTCCCTGAAGCTTTCCTCAACTATTTTATTTTTAAGCAAAAACATCTTGTTAAGTCTCAACACCCTATTAATGTTATCCTCCATGAAGTCTGAGTATTCGGATACCAATTATAGTGTGTTTGCAACTATACAGGTGTAATCCCACCCACAGCTACCAGTGAAAGGCATGGGACTGGAGGCAAGGTACCTGAGCTGGCTAGATATGGATGACTCCGATGCTTTACAAAGTGATGTGTTGCAATATTATTAATTTAAACCCTTAGATTTCATTGTTGTGATCTTGGCTACATGATGCAATGCAAGATGACAGCCATTGAATTAATAGAAAATGGGATTCATCTCTTGAAATTTTATACAAAATAGAAGCAGGAGACAGACAAAATAAAAGGAGATGGATAGACAGACTGATAATACCGTTAATACTTTTAAATTTAAATTGAATGGGTGAGATAATTTCAAAACACTAATGGTACTTATCAACAGTGTGATAGCAGAAAAAAAAAAAATCATGCTCTTTTCCTCTTTCTCGCTTTCGTTGATTGCTTTGTTGAGCAAGTCAGTGAATATTTTACACTTTGTTTCTTTTATTTTAGCAAATGAACTGCCTGGAGCTAATGTAGCATAAGTGGAAATTTCAAGCACCAATGTCTACCGCATGATCCAATAATAGGAACTTTCTCTCCCTCCTAGCTCTGTAACATAGTGCAGCAGCAAACTCTCTGCCTCCAGGTGGTCACATGTCTGATTTATGATTATAAACTATCGCTCTGGAAGAGGTTAGCTAGGTAGTTTAAGTCATTGCTTTTTCTCTAATGAACTGGGGTCAGCGAGAAAGTACAAAATGCAACGGCCTTATCTGGTTGTTACGCATGCCCTACACGCTACTCCTCCATGTTTTTGGTTGTTATAATGTTTTTACATAATTTTAATTGTTAATGCCATTTTAGCAAACCATGTTACTGAAAATTGTGTGAAATGAGTTTTCCGTTTATGATTTATCATTCATCTTGGTGCAAATTGGAACCGGGTACTTATTTCTAACGTGGTAGAGAGAGCATCAAAATGTTTTGAAAAAAACAAGGTAAAGATAGATAGCAACCACAGATAGGAGAAGGGGTGGTTTCTTCTCCCAGTGATAAGACAGTGTTATGTTGAACTCTGTTCTTGTCGGATATCTGTATCAGACCGTTTTACCAGTATCAAAATAGAATGAGATATGACTATAAGATGCCTGAGATATGCAAATATGGTATATTTTCACAGATGAGTCTGGAAACAGATTTCAGACTAATGCTGTTAATCTAAGAATTAGCAGAAGGATGGGATTATGCTGTAAACTTAAGGTACCACTTATGCAGATCAGTCTTGCACAAATAGAACTTACTCAGCGGATCACCGTACGTCTTAGTGACCTTGACAACAGCGTTATGAACATATTTTCATATAAATAAACCCTTTTCAGGCAATTTTTCCCAGTGGATTCAGTACAGATGGACTTTTTCTGGCACAAGGCCTGTTAATCAATTTTTACTTTGATGTCCATTATTCATAACCATCTAAAAGACCCTAGTGTTTGACTTATTCTTTCTGTGCCACTCACTAGCTCAATGGAGTATCAGACAATTTGTGCTCATGCAACTCTTGCCATTCAAGTGCATCGGAGCAACTGATCGTGTCACCCTCTTCCTAAAGTAACCTATATTTTGGAATTAGTAAATAGTAAATTAGTAAATAGTAAATTAGTGAGGTAAAAGTCTTTCTCTCTGCAACTCTTCATATCAGAAATCTATAGCCAAGACTTTGAATAGTAGAGATATCTCTTCAGTAGCCTTGTACCTCTGCAGAGACATTAAGCTTTGGATGCCTGCATCTGGAATGACTTTTAAGCAGGCTATGAAAGGTTATTTAATAATCTATTAGTGTTTGCACGTGGCTTTCTTCTGTCAGCTAAAGCTTCAGGCAACACAAGTACACGGGTCTACTTCCTACCTCTTCTTTCACATCCAAGGTCCAACTTTGATAGAAGCTTTACTTGATCTGCTGTAGTTCCTGGATTAATCTATATGGAACTGTTACTTAGTTATTCACTCATTGTGTACTGTTGAATGTTGCTGCCTACATGAAATTTGCACCTGTCCCTTTTGAACAGCATTCTATTTTTGTGACTACTTCTCCGATTTGTCACAATCGTTTTGAATTCTAATCTTTTCTTCCAACATACTCACAATTTGATGCTGTCTGCAGATGTAATAAGCATAATCTATTCTGTCAATGAGGTCACTAACAAAAATATTGAATAATACCAAGCCCAGTCCCCTGTGGAACCTCACTTCATACACCCTCCCATTGTGGCCGTGAACCTTTGATAAATGCTCTGAGTACAGTTTTAAAAGTGATTTTGTACCCTATCATTGTTTTATCTGATCCATGTTTCTTTAGCATTAAATATCTTATAGCAATCAGATATTTCTCTAAAATTTAGTGACATCTATTGTTTCCCGTCTAGAAAACCTCCTTCCTTGTAGAAGAAAACTAGTGTGATGCAACAGCCAGTCTCCAAGAACAAAATGTCCAACGCTTCTCGTTATCTTTACAGAATAGAGATAATTTGTTTCAAGGTTTTCCCATAAATTTAAAAGAAGACACTCCTTTATAATCTCTAAGTTACTTCTTTTTCCAATTCCCTTGTCTTGTGTTCTCTCACTTCACCCTTTCTTCAGTATTTCTTAAGAATAACTGTAAATACCTTTGCGCTTTAGTCCTTTAAATAATGGAGGATGAGGTAGAGAGGACTACAAAGGAAGTGAATAATTATAAAAGATCTAAATTGTGTCAGTATTTTCTAGCCTTTTTTAGAGTTATGGTTTATGCCGTTTGTATCTCAGTTTGTACCTTGGATTTTCTTATTATGTACCTTGGACCTTGCCTGGAGAGTTAAAATTTCTCATTAGCATTAGAGTGTGTGTGTTTTCCATTTTTTTCATGAGAAGTCTTGTGCACCTCATCTTGCTGCTTTGATAATTTAGGGAGGTTCGTTCTGCCAGTGACAGTTTAACATTGACCCATCCGTAAGTGCTGCCTTTAGAAGACCCCAGAACACTTGTTCCTGTTCCATTCACTGTCTGCTGTTTCTTTTGGTTCCCCTGAGTTTCTGGTATAAAAGTTGGAGACAAGTCCTGGGGTTGAATGGACCTGGATTTGATTCAGTAACTCTTGTGTCAATCTGCAGGAAAAGGGGAAATTCTCAAGAGTTGCTCTTTCCCCCGCCTTAACTCTTGGCAGGTGGTGGGATGACACGTTGCACTCCTCCAGAATTACAGCTGCAACATCAAAGATGACATTCGGGCCCTCTGTGTAGCAGTGAGAAATATTTCTCTACCACAGATCGCTTAGTACAGAGAAAATCCTGAAGTTGTTTTCATGCACAATCATACAGAGACCTGATTTTCTGTGACATTATATTCAGTTATTACATCACTAAAATTTCTCACTATGGAGCAACAGATTTCATTCATTCTGTCACCACCTAGGTGATACGACTGGAACAGGTCATGAGAGTTACTCCCGGGAAGACCACATACCATATTATTTGTGAAGAAGATGTGTTTTAAATTGCATTGTTCTAACTCCATTTTGGTTGCTGCTGCATAGTGCATTTCTGAGCATGCTAAATGGTATTCTTTACACCAGTGATACAGCAATGAAAATAATGATTCAAAATGCTTATAGAATTGTAAAATAATTGGTGTTGGAAGAGACTTCTGGAGGTCATCTAGTTCACTTGGGGAAAATATCAGTTGACACTTGAGAATTGCAACATGCCCCAGAGATTAGGTTAGTGGCAATCTGTGAGAGCTTGCTTAAGTGCCAGAATTATTTTGTTATGGCATTGAAATCAATAAGTTATGTAGTTTACAGTAAGAAACTTACAGATGTTTCAGTTTGCTCTGTTCCATGTGCACTTCTGAGAAAAAGGCCTATTTAGATAGACATTCCAAACTGAAATTCCCAAACCCCAAATTTTTCATTATTTTTAACAATCTTGGATATATATTTGCTTGCTTGCATGCACTAACAATCCCTCATGGAAATTTTTCAATTCAGTCTTGATATCAGCTGAATGTCTCTTATCGTAACGACTGTGAAGGAAGACAGTGGAAGATTGCTGACTACAGTCTGTGTGGACAAAGCCAACAAATATGTGAATTAGTTGTGTGTTCCATCTCTGATTTGTCCTGTGGGTTTGGAGCTTTTACTTTTGAGATTTCATTTCTGAAGCTGTCCAATTATCTCACCTAACTAGTGCGTTGTGATTCATCTGATCACAGGAAAACATGATCAGTGCTTGGAGGGACCTTTTTCCAGCTTTTCTGAGGTCGTACTCAGCAAAGCACTTTTGCGTAAGCAGGACTGGCAGAGACGTTAACTTCTACTGAGCTCTGAGCAGCCCCATCCCTTGTTCCCACAGGTTCTCCACACAAGCCAAGAGAAGCCACTTCTGTCTGCATGTGCAGCTGCTCATTTTCTGACCCAAGTCTCAGGTAGGAATCTTGTGATGAAATATTTGGGAAGTAAGTAAAAATTATTCGGAAAAATTTAAAAGGTGTACACAAAGGTAAAACGCAAGTGTGCACTTTGGTACATGATTTCTTGCCGCTAGTTGCTGCTGTGCCTCAATGTTATTCTTTTAATATGCTTGTAGGTGCAAACTTGTCATACGATATGGTTATGTTAACCTTGACTTTCCAGCTACACTACAATTCCGGTTACTATTATTTTAAGTTGTGTTTCTATATAATGGTCTGCACAGAAGAGAAAAATAACTCATTATGTTATATTAAACAATCAACATTCACAAAACTTAAGCATCTTAGTTACCCTTTATGGCTATCCTTATGTTTGTAACATAAAATACAAATTAGTATTCTCAAGTTGCATCTTTGAAAGGCTGTCCTTTTTCTTTCTGCTACTCTGAGAAAAACTTCAGCAGTTGTCATGCACTAATCTTGTGTGTTAATCTATTGTTTCCATCTTGAAAAGTGCAAAATTATTCCCTTGAGAAGAAATCCTTACAATACTCGTTCAAAAGCAGCTAAAAAAAACCATCCAGAATTTTAACCGCTCCTGAGTTTACAAGGTAGAGAATAGAGTTGGGTCTCTTTGTCATATTTTGCAGCTGATACTACACCATTAGGTTTAAGTAAATTTGAAAATCGAAGCCTTAATCTGTATTTTAATATTGACATAGTCCCTGCTATTTTGACTTTACCAATCAGTCAGAGTATTTCAACAGCTACTAGAAGGATAGTTCTTACATGATTTGGTTACAGAATTAAGCATGTTGGAGGACTATTCACTCATTTATGGAATATCAGAAATTGGGCATGTCAGTAAAGTATGTCTTAAACCAGAATGATTTATCTGATACGGTGTAGCCAATGCTTCCAGCTTTTTATGGAAAATACATTTCAAAAAAATAAGAAAAATAATCATTCTGTGGGATAATGTTACCTAGCTAAGGACGCTGAAGGAACTTGGAGATTCAGATACAAACACTCAAATGTCAGGCTAAACTTGGGATAATGTTTGTACTGGCAGTCAAAATAATCACCAGGTGATTAAGATTTTCTCTAATAACAAAATTACATTGCAGATTTCCTGGACTCTGAAAGGGATTCTCTCTGCTGGTGTTTTGAGCAATAAGGGGCTGGTGATGTAATATATATTCTGGAACACTTTGTCCACATGTTATCGGAATGCCTGCAATGCAAGAGTTATGGAAAATATATCATCATCCCTAGACTGGAGTTTAAACAGAATATTACTCTACCATAGGATCCCTTTTATCTGCATTCTAGATGGCCTGACAATGACTCCCCAAATGCCTGAAGCCAATTTAAAAAGGATACTAAGAGCATTGTAATAGCTGAAGTTATTACTACTAAAGTGTAAATCAATGCTGTGGATGTTCCTACGAGGAAGAGCAGGTCCGAATGAGCTTTGTCTTAATGGAAAGAGTATTTTAGACAAATTCTGTACGTGTGGAGGCAGATTCTATGTGTGTGGCGCCGCATTCTGCAGTCAGGTCTTCTGGCCTTGCCTTTTCGGTAGCGTAAGGTAAATTTACCTGGCTTCGAAGAAACCCTCACTGTCACTATTCTTGCTTAATGATTGCATTAGCCTTGTTAGTTTTGCTAGACAGGCACTGAACGTGAGCCTAAGCTGGGCTGTATATATGCAGCAAATACATGAGGAGCAAGAAGGGGACAGAAGGATGTGATGCTGCATCCCTCACATCGCCCACCCGGGCTGGTGCAGGGTGCAGTACCCAGCCCTGCCAGGCTTCCCCTTGCTTTTGGTGGCCTTACCTCCTATCCCTTGGGCTCTGCTGCAGGACTATGCCATTTCTACTACTAAATGTTAATATTTCTTTATAATCTTAGCAGTGATGAATAGGTCCATCAGGCACTTTTGGTGGCTTGTGTGTTAACAGGTACCAAAAGTCTGAATTGAGGTCAGGGGCTGTGCCTTGTTCTGGGGTGTAGGTTTTCCCACCCCTGATTTATTTACAGCAATCTTATGACAGCCGCTTTAGTCAAAAGGAATGTAAATCATATAATTTCTGTTCATCTTGAGAACATTCTGCACTATGAATATCATGGATTTTTAGGGATTGCCTGTGGGGCCTCAGTTCTGGGTGTGTTTCTCCAGTTATCCAGAGATAATCAGATATTAGGGAAGGTTGGAAATTGGTCTCCTATTAATAATTAAAAAAAAAAGTGATAAAAGACTCTGATCTTGCTAGTGTCATAAGTAATGTCACTTGGTAAAGTGACTGGTACTAGCTGTAGGCTCAGATATGCCAATTATAATTAAAGCCATTATTTTCAAATACAGTTCAGTTTATTCCTGGTGAAAAATAAAGAGAATTTTAGAGTGACAAATCTCTTTGGAAAATGCAAACTTAACAAAAAGGCTGCGATATTAGACTATGTGTAATAATTTGGTTTCAGGTTTGAAATCAATGTTATGTTAAAACACATTCTTTAAAATGTGTTGACCAGCCTAACATACTGCACAACACTAGATTATGTATGTGCCTGTCAGAATCATCTTGAGAAAGCAAAAGATGATTTACAAGGCAAAAGTGACATTTACTTCTTAGATCAACAGCCTTCAAACATTTGTAGCACAGTTTTCAGAAAGGTACTGAACCATTGTCCATTGCAAATCTGATGCCCATTCACAGTTTTCTAGAAAGATATCCAAATTGCTACATATCGTTGAGAATTATGACCAAATAGGGTGCTCTAAAAGAGACACACTGAAACTGTATTCTTTTTCAGGTAATTGTGATCTGATAACAGGGAATTGTCGGTAAAACCAAGGGTTTGGTTATTTACTTACAGCAAGGTACAGGTAATGGATGCATTTTTTTAAAGCTGTATAACACCCTGAGACACCAGTCACCCTTGGTGGGTTTCTTCCCTGAAAAGAACGGGATTCTTGGAGATGACTGTAGGAGAATATAAAACACAGCCACAAATAAGTTTCCCCAAGCAGCATCCCATTCCTGTAAAGGAGTATTAAGCCTGGGACAAAAGCCGTAAGAAGTGGCAGGTGTCACTACATCAGGTAATCTCCCAGTTGCTCCGAACCCTCCACCCCGGGGATGTCCTAGAGGAACAAGCAGTTTGGGGTTGCTCCGAAAATGCAGCTCCTGTGACTGGCAACCTGGAACTGAAGGTTTACGGGCAGATGATGAAATAGAAATTTTGCCACTGACCTTTGCCTGCTACTGAGTGTGCCAGTCCTGCTCACATCCAGTGGTGGTCAGTGTTTCTCTTATCCTGCCCTTCTTTCGGATCCGTTTGCACAAGGCGATGGTGCGTTTGTGCTCTCAAGCATTTGTTCTCCTGCCTGCCCTACACCAGAGATTACCCTGAAAACCGGCTGCGTTGCAATGATCTGAGGTCTGATGTTAACACAAGGTATAGATAAAATTCCTGCTTGCACTGCAGGTGGCTGGGATCTAGGCAAGAAAAGTTGCTGTAGCTGAGGTTTTTTCATTCTCGTCTGCTGCACAGGGCAGCTGTTCTGTCATTATTGGCAGTCTTAAAATCTTGGCTTTGTTTTCTACCCTGTAATCTTGTGTTGATGTCCTTTATGTTCCCAGACCCTCTGTTTAAAAGTGTTCCCATTTGATATGATTAATAGCTTCTGTGAATGATCTCTATTAAGGACTCGATTTCAAATATTTTTGTGGTGCTTCTGGTGGGCCTTGCTGGGATAAATTAAGCCTATTTTTCCCCTGATTGCTTCGTTGGATCTCTTTGTAACTTCACCTTGTATTCCTTTCTGTTCAATACTTTTCAAAGTACTGAGAGTTTAAAGAGGTACAATAAATCCCAGATCAGTTTTTAATGACCATGGTAAGCCTGCTTGTAATATGTCAGTAAGCTGAGCCTAAAAGCCAATGGGGAATAGGCCATTTCTGCCTTAGTAATTGCCTCCACAGAAAGATTTATAATGTCATTATCTGAATCTACAAGAAATAACTCATAGAGCTGAAATACCCTAAAAAAATATTACAATTCTCTTAAAATCTAGTCATTCATAAATGCTAGATCATAAAACTTTTTTTCAAGATGTTTTATGTTAAAAATAAAACACAGTCAAAATATAAATGTACTTTTCTTAATCAGATTCTTCGTTCTTTATGTATCTGTTTCCCGTGCTGTAGTTTGGGCAGAATGGCGCAGTGCACAGCCCGGATCCAGCGCTGCTGAAAACACAGACGAGCACTGAAAAACCACCAAGAGGGAAGAGCATTCCCCGTCATTTTTCTTTATTTGTGCGTGATTCCAGGGGGGAAGAGAGTTAGTTAGCACGGCAATAAATTTAATTTCAGCAATAAAAATCACTCCCCCTTCTCCTTCCACCATTTTCCCATGAAAAGCCACACTAAACGTCCTGATAAATGTACTGCGGTGCTGGTTTAAGCCATTTCAGCCAGCTTCCTTTGCCCTCAGCATTCCCCAATCAGAAGATATCATTCATTTCTTTCAAAAAGCAGGAAATGTACTCTTCAATTTGGCTGGTGTTTAATAAAGTGCTAGAATTACCATAGCTACCCTCGTCTTCTGGTGCTTTAATACACTGCGAGATTTATACTAATTTCAACCAGACTATATTCTTCAGCATAGAAAGCTTGTACACTTAAAAGGGCACTGTCAGTGTGATTCTTCTCTTCTCTTCTCTTCTCTTCTCTTCTCTTCTCTTCTCTTCTCTTCTCTTCTCTTCTCTTCTCTTCTCTTCTCTTCTCTTCTCTTCTCTTCTCTTCTCTTCTCTTCTCTTCTCTTCTCTTCTCTTCCCCTCTCCCTCTCCCTCTCCCTCTCCCTCTCCCTCTCCCTCTCCCTCTCCCTCTCCCTCTCCCTCTCCCTCTCCCTCTCCCTCTCCCTCTCCCTCTCCCTCTCCCTCTCCCTCTCCCTCTCCCTCTCCCTCTCCCTCTCCCTCTCCCTCTCCCTCTCCCTCTCCCTCTCCCTCTCCCTCTCCCTCTCCCTCTCCCTCTCCCTCATCTCTGGAGATGTGTTATAATGCAGTTGCTTCAACTCAGTTGAGTGATTCCTAAAATCAGTGAAAGGTTTCTAGTCTGATAGAGTGAGATTCTTCTGTGAAGTTCAAATTAAACTTTTCTTGGGTCAAATATCTGCTTTTAGACTGTAAATTACAGAGGCTAACACCCTTTTAAAGCGTGGCAGTTCTGTTATTAACTTGAATAGGTCCAGGATTTCATCCCATGTCCCGTATACTTCAGAGCACAGACATATCTATAAGTAATAAATTATTACCCATTTCTAGTGAGCATTATAAACTTTCAGGTTCTTTGCTTCAAAGAAATGAGCTCCCTGAAACATAAATTATTTCCCATTTGGGGCACGCTGGTCTTCATAATGTCACTTGAATCTAAGAGGTCTGTGAAAACAATACCGACACATTTATTTGCTGAGTTTAAAAATGATTCACAAGCAAATAAATGCATGCTTCTGCCTCTGGATGTGTATATCCAATTCTTATCAATATTAGCAGGAACGTTTCTTCGCACAGAGATCAAAATACATTGTAATACACCTATTAACTGTGAGCCTCTACTGTATGCCTTGTAGGTTTACTTTTAAATCTTTCCCTGATTTCTGAGGCAATGTGATGTGTGCTTTTCAGCACTGAGCTCTGTGAAGAAGTCAATGACAACTAAATGAAACTGGAATTTTAGAGTGGTCTGTCTTAAGTTGATGTGTTTAGGAAAGAAAAACAAAAATCAGGTCTTCTGTGAAAGCTCATTTTCCTTTAGAGCTGCTGCACACTGAGTACAGTCAGATTTATAATTTGAAGTAAACTTGATTCATTGTTAATCATTAGCTGTTAAACCTAATCTGGATTGAGATCAGAGTATAGCAACTAAAGTAAAAATACTTGCACTGAATCTAAAAGCCTGTGAAGAAATTGCAGCCGATGTAAGGTGACAGTCTGGACTGAGCCGTCCTGGGCCGCGTTCCTAAAGGAGCACAAATTCACTTTCATCAGGATTGTTGATAATAGGATTGTAGCAGAGAGAACCTAACCACAATGAAGCACGAAAGAATATCAAAATATCCTTTTGCTCCTTATGTTAGAAACTCATCCTGTAAGAACCAGGGTGAAATAATGAATTGAGGCTGGTTAGGATTAGTCTCTGGTTATTCACTTGGTGCTGTGCTGCTTCACTATTGTGTGTAGCAAATATTTCCTGACAGGCTAACTAAGAATAATAAAAGGATAAAGGACTCCGGTGACATACTGAATGTTAGAATTGTTATTTCTGTCCCCTAAATGCGGTTTACCTTTGGCAGTGTCAGAGGTGACTGCTCTTGGAGTGTGGGCAAACAGAGAGATGAGATGCTCAGGATAAGAGTGCCCAGTGCTGCTGTCCTGCACGGACTGCCTGTGTGAAGTCCTATCAAAGTTCATAAGACTGTGTAAGTGTGAAGTGTGGGGGCTTGTCCTCTTGGAGGAGTTACTGGGGAAGAGGAGAGGGAAGAAACAAAAGAGAGGAGAAATAGTTTTTATGTTAATTCTTTCTCCTGTCATGAGAATAATTAGTCATTCTTACTTTACATAAGGTATGTCTTACCACGAGATTTTTCAAAAATTATTAGCCACTGTCACAGGGATGATGTTTGTGTCTGTATGTATATGAGCTTTCCAGAGTTCTGATCTATTTGCAAGTCTGGGTCCAAAACATCTGGAGTTGGACTGCTGGCTCAGTGCAGAGTGACGGGGACGCAGGCATGAGCTCCCACTTGCCTTGTGAGGTCGCTGCACATTTACTGGCTCATGTGCGGCCTCATTTCTTCTGCAGCCAACATGAGACTTCGGACATATGCACGATGCATTGTTACCTCAAATCAAAATACTTTTCCTTCTCACAAGTTATACCGTGCAATTCCTAATCCGCAATCAGAGAATAGCATCTGGTCTTATATTACAGACTGTTGTGCTGCCAGTATTTCTCTTTACTGCCATCTCCTTTCCTATCCAAGGAAGGGAGGGTTGCAAGAACAAGTCCTAGACCAGAAGTCTCTGATGGTAAATCAGAGCTTTTATCAGCTTTTATTGCTAAAAGTAAAAGGTGTTGAAAGGAAAGAGGCAAATAAGTAAAATTATGTGGCTAGTTGGAAGCATTTAAGCTAAGAAGAAAAGTGAGAGAGAGACCATTGCAGGGAATGGCAAACAATGTGCATGTGCAAAAATGCCTTTGCTGTTATGAATCCTACACGGTTAATATGGTTTGCTGTTCTGCTTTCTTGTTCATTGTATCACCCAAACATAAACATATGCAAACAATTTTAGGTGAATAGTTTAGTTTAACCTTTGAATTATTTAGAAACCACAACTCTGTTCTGGGTAGTTTAAGGACCTTGTTTCTCTCTGGCTTCTAATTTTGCATGCAACTTTCCACTCTCAAAAGCGACTGCACCAACACAACTGGAGTTTGGATGAATTACACTGATACTGGCCCATGTGTAATGTATGCTAATGAAATATAAGTGTACAGGTCAAAAGAGAAATATTTAATGTGGGTGTTTACTAGTTGGTGATGGGAACAGAGAGCTCAGAATATACCAAGACAGAGTAGTTAGTGAATCTGTCATACACATAAATCAGCCACACTCCCTCTGCATTTCTAATTGTCTCCCTAAAAAGGTTTTAGTCAACCCCTTAAAATGATGATCACACAAATGCATTTTTATATCGCCTGTTTGCTTTTAGTTATGCAAATTTGTTCAAGAGAAATGATGTACTCAAAATGCTCTAAAATTTTTAAAACCTACAGATGTCTGTGGCGTGAGAGAATGTTAAACAAAAAAAAAGGAAAAGTTAATGCTCTCCAGCCAGATCTGGGAATGTACTGATTTGGAGTTCAAGGCTGGTTCCAGGTATAAGTAAAATAGGGCACTGGTCAGGGCAGTAACGGATTAGGGAGAGTGACAGTATTACGCTCTGTCTTTATGGTATTGTTCAGGGATCCCTTTTCAACAGTAGCTTACTCGAGAAGCGAATTTACGTTAGATTGACTGAAGGCTCCTTTCATTTCTGCAATGATTTTTTTTTAATTATTATTCAATTAATTTCATAAAAATGACAATTGAAATTAACTTCCCAGTGTGCCTAGGTCATGTTTGAAAAGGTGAATTAATCCCCTAAAAAACTTT
The DNA here is from genome assembly GCF_037038585.1 of Patagioenas fasciata. Classification (NCBI taxonomy): domain Eukaryota; kingdom Metazoa; phylum Chordata; class Aves; order Columbiformes; family Columbidae; genus Patagioenas; species Patagioenas fasciata. The sequence goes on along the minus strand of NC_092535.1, from coordinate 11,593,459 downwards.
GGTTTAGCAATGGTGACCAGAGCAATGATTAAACAGCTTTGGAAAACCCAGACCTTCCTTCTGCAGGTAAATGTTGTCTTTTGCTGCTTGGGCAGTCAACAAGCAGCCAGCACCCAGGGGTGGTGACCCTCGTTTTGGCCTTGGATCCAAATTAACAAAGGTATACTTGAAAAAGAAAAGATTGTTGTATGGTCTGTCACTGTCCAGGACATATATCTTGGAAGAAATCTTGTTAGGCTTGGAGACCTTAAGATTAGGCATAAAGCTTTCAGTCAGGATCTTGTATATTTGACCTTCACACTTGTCTTTCACAGCTGTCACTGCAGTAGATTCACAAGAATTAAACTGAGCGCAGCTCCCGCTGTATCTGGAGATGCCAGGTAGGGGCAGGTTTCATGAGACACCTCTGCCTGCTTTCTCAAGTGGCACATCCATATTTGCTAACCCAAGAGTACAGATGGATTTTGTATCAATCTGAGTTTGCCCGTGTAGATGTACCTCTCTATCTGATCCCAGTGTTTAGCACTGAAAGCCAAATCTAGCAGTGTATCTGGAGGCTTAGGTTAGTGTCCCTGTGCTGAGCCTAAGTGGCATCTTCCACAAGTACTAAATTAACACAAAAATACTGAAAGAGGATGTAAAAATCAAAAGTCTGAATATGATACGGTGATTTTATAGAGTTCTGCATTGCCTTAAATCTACCACAGAGCTCCTGATGGTGTCAGCGGGCACTGGATGGCCCATCATTTGTTAGACCATTTAAATTCAGTGGCTTAGCACTTAGTCTTTTGGAAAGCATCCTGCATGGTTTGATTTACAGCACTGTAGAGCTGATTAAAAAGTCACTCGTTAAAAAGGTATCTTTTATTGTAATTGCTAAATATTTTTCGGTGTGGTTAGGAGGTTTCACCTTTAAAATGATGTATGCATGCTGGCTCTTCTCCCAAGCTGTCGAAGCACTGGCTGGTAGATTTGTACTGAAGTGGCAGAGACTTTGCAGTGCTTAGCATTTTCACATACTTTCTTTCTCAAGTAGAGGAATATCAGCATATTCTTATCAATAGGGTGGTATTTGGAAACTTAGCTTTCAGTCCAAGGTACCAGTTTCTTCTCTGAACTGGGAGAAGGTATTTTACTCTTCTCTTTCTATTCTACAATAACTGGAATCAGAACTATTTGTTATAAAATGTTCTGATAGTCCTGTATAAAAAACACTACATAAGTTCTAGCCAGTTGGTGATCATAGGATTTAATTTGCCAAACAATGTGAAGCTGGTTTTCCAAATAACAAAAGAGAAATGTTGCTACAATGGCATACACACTTCTTATTTCTGTGCTGAGCTTCTGTCCTGAGGTTGGAACCCTTTTTCTTTCTCCTCATCTTTATTCTTCAACATGATGATTCTTCTGTGCTGTGTTCTGTTTATGGCTAGATCCATGGAAGGAAGAAAACTCTTTGTCCAGGTTTTCTTCTCAGCTCTACATGTGTCCTGTGCCTTACCAAAGCTACTAGAATCCAAAATCTTTGTTTACAGGATTTGCGGTGATCGGTGATACGGTGATCGGCTTTGCAAAGCGTGGATGAGGTCTGAGGGCAATCACGAGAAGAAGGAAACCAGTCTATTTGCTAGGGTTGAATCTGGGGTTTTAAGTGGGTTTCATGTTGGGCACGTCCCTGAACAAGCGATTTCATAGCTGAGCTGGCATTTTTAACTCATCTCAACTCCTGACTTGAAGTCTGCAGTCAGCCCTACGATATCATCTTCAGAGTAAGATACTGCTTTTCTAGCAGAACAAAAGAACCATTAACGACACCAATTAACCAGTGTAATTCTCATTTACACCTCTTTATTACCTTCCACATACAGTATGTGATACATTATACATCCCATTAATTGTTAACATACACGCAAGTCAAGATCTTTTATTATACTGGGTCATCTATCATTGATACAGAGATATAGATATTTTATAGCTGAGCCAACTAACACTACTGTAGAGCAGAATCTATAACCCTTTTCACATCAAATCTGATTGTGTTATCAAGCCCTTTAGAAGTGCTTAGTATGTAATTTGGCCTCTTCCCAGAAGGCATTTTATAGAGGGGAACAAAAAAGCTGGATTTGGGGTAAACTGTATTCAATTTGTGGGTTTGGGGGTTTTTTTGTTGTTGTTTTTTGGTGGGTTTTTTTAAATGAAATTATTTTAACCTTTTTAAAGCTTAGAGATGGGGCATTGGTCTGTGGCACTGTAAATTCCACTTACCTAACAAGCCTAATAGTTTTCATTAACTGAAAACATAGAGGTATTAGTGAAGGGGCCGACATTTAAGGGAAATCTGGGTGGGAATTCTTTTTTAAGAATTTGTATTTTCAAAGGACAGAAAAAAGAATACAATAATGCAATAAATATAACATACTTTCCTTATTCCCAGCAGAAGTCCAGTTATCAATGAGCTACATATTGCCCACAGATATTGATGTTATTTTAAGTCTATGATGAAAACTTTGGAAGCTTGGTTTAGGTGCCCAGGTCATGCTTCTGCTCTTGCATACTCTGATCTTAGACTCCAGATGTGTTTTTCTGTATTTTTGCTGTGTGACCTCCATAGCCAATAGAAAAATTTTGCTCTCTGGAGGAAATTACATACACAGGCTGTGTTTCTGTTGTTTTGCTCCAAACTCTGATTTGATTTCTGGTGTCTCTTAGCGCCCATGGCCAAACCTGCAAGCTTTTCATGCAGCACTCCTTGCCTTGGGTCTTGAAGCTCTCACACCCACTGCAGCCACCTGTGACGCAGGGTGGGCAGAGAAGCTTGTCAGTGCTGAGAAAGGGGCTCTGCAGGCGGTTGTGTCCCTACCAAGGCGAGAGCTCAGCTGCCCCTATGCTCATCCTCCCCTCTGTGATCCGGGAGCGCTAGCAGCACCTCCTCCCAGACAGGACGGATGTGCTGATACAGTCTCCCAGCGAGCTGCAGAGAAGGGGCGTTCATGCAGAATGATTTTTGGAAGCAGCTACTGACAGTATCGCTCCTCAGCTGAGCCTGGAGACTGACTGGGTGAGTGTTTCTGCTTGATTTCTGAGAAGCATCAACTGTACCCTTCCCACACAGAAGGGGGACCTGATTCTTAGAAACCAAGCAGAAGTAAACATTTAGATTTGAGCTTGTATCTGCAACGAAAAGCAGTGCTGCCAGTTACCTACTCATGGCTAAAAAGATAATATCATGAGTGCTGTTTCACCAATGCCTGCAGAAAAAGCTTAAACATGATGGAGTTTAGCAAAGAAATGGTGCAGTCAGTAAACTGGCAGGTAATGGGAACCAGAGCAACTGCCTCTTTGTTGAGATGGGTGCCTGTGTATGTGCTCTTCAGTAGTTAAAAGAAATCAGGAATCTTTTCTTAAGCCCCAGAGAGGATGGAGCCAGCGTGTGCATCTCTGCCCGAAAATGTCCTTCTATGTAGCTGTCAATGGTTGCTGCCTCTGCCAGCTGGTCTGGATGCCATAGCAATGGGTTGGTGGGATTGCTGGGCTGAACCTGGAGGAGACGGCCACAATTTTATCAGATAAAATAGTTAAACAGAGGAGGAAGGGGAATGCATCACAGTGTTTCAGGACAGGCCTGCCCGGCTGTGCCTGGCAACACCCATGGGGGAGTGCCTTTGAAATAAGGGCTTGCTTTAGGCACTTGGAGTCTGTCAGTAATTTGGCACTTACATTTAGCCTTTCCTAAAGAAGATATTTCTAAGTAATTTTGAAACTTAATTTCAGTGGTGTCTGTGTGATGGTTCCTCTGTGCCTTGTATCTCAGTCAACACATGAACAAAGATGTTGACCAAGTCCATCCACGACCATGGACTAACGCAGGGACGGACAAGAAAGCAGAACTCCGTCTCCTCTGTGCACCTCCAGACACTGGGCAAAGCTCATCTGCACCCAGTCAGCTACCAAACAGAGCTGTAAAAACTCTCTGCCTGGTACATGTGTTACTTGTTCCCTCCTATACAAGTTTACTGCATGATAATACATAAAGAAAAGCATCTGTGCATCTGCTGTGCTGACTTGTGCTTCTAGTACTGTATTTCTGCTTCAGGCATAATTCACAGAATCTGGTGCTTGGGAAGGGTAGGACCTGAGAAGTATTGCGGACCACGTCTGCTCTTGGAAATCTCTCGGTAATTCCTCATGTAGCACTTGGTCCCTGGGGCTTGTCCTGTCCCGCAGGCAGCACCCGCATCCTTGGTTGAATCGGGCATGATGGGCCCCAGAAAACTGCTTCCACGCTATTCTAAATCCAGCTTCCATTATCTATATTCCTTAATTAGAGCAAATGAGTACTAATTATTCATGGCTAGTATTTTATCAAAATGAATGGCAGCAGCAGTTGGAGACTTCGCCTATTAGACTTATATCTGTTAGGTACAAAATGTTGGTATATTCACTTCATGTGTGCTATTCTGGTGTATGGTTAGAATGGAAGTGATTTGAGGCTAATGTGGTGTCAGTAAACAATTAAATACCCTTGACTGACCAGTTGATGACCCTAAATAGGGAGCACAATGTTAGAGGGAGAAGGAGGTTTGCATTAACATAACCCCTACAATAAATGTGCTAAACCATATTGAAGTTCACAGCATCTTCCTGTTTGAATAACTCCCTAAAACATTGCTAGTTTTCATGATTTTCATTCTCTATGACTGGATTTCATTGTTAGTCAATATTTAAGATTTAATTAATTGACACTATCATCTCACAAAGCTCATGTAGTCCCTGATTCTGCTGAAAATAGGAATTAAAAAATGCTGGAATCATACACAGAGAGTAAGAGAATATCAGAAATATACCTCTTCATCCCTGCCTGGCATGTAGGTATATATGATCCGTTGCACCTTAGGTTAAAGATGAAAACATTAATAATAAATCATAAAAAAAGCTTCTTAAGTAAAAATTCTACATAAAATATTTTTTCTGTAATGATACGGGTTGTGAGAGGGTCTCCCCAAAAAATCACCATGTTTTTTAGTCCTATCTTATCACAGAATGGTTTGGATTGGAAGGGACCTTAAAGCTCACTTAGTTCCAACCCCGCTGCCACAGGCAGGGACACTCTTCAGACCAGTATTGGTAAATTCCTGATTATTTTGTAATCTTCAGTTGAAGAAAGAGGAAACTGAGCTGTAGATAAGCTTCTGTACCAGGATATATATATAGATGTATGTATATATGAGAGTCTTGGAATGGCTTTCATGAGTTAATACTTGATAAACAAACAATAAAACCTCCCAAACCTGCACATAAATTTAGATCTTATTCAAGTTTGCTCAAGGCTTGTTCAGACTCCCATAGAGTGATTTTTTTGTGTAACACAGGCTGTAGAGTCTATCAGTTGCAATATGAAATTCGTATAGGAATACGAGGCAAATTATAGAATGTTAAAATGGAGAAGGGGAGAAGTCATATAATTATATGATAGAGAAGTGTGTTCTGTAAGTGTGCATACTTTTCCCTTTAAAAAGAGTGTGCATAAAGAAAACCTTGGATTTCATCGAAAACAGTAATTATGGTAGTTATGCTGGAAGTAGGAATACAATAGTAAAAGAATATAGCAGATGAAAAACATGTATTTGATGAGTTAATGTGCATAGTAGAATAGGTATTTTGATTATTTTGATTTGCCTTTTTTCCCCCCTTTTCCTTTTTTATCACAAGGACTGAATTTCTCCAGGCCAGACATGCTGTTTCTCTAGCAAGGAAGTGGTAGAAACCAGCTTAATCTGTGATGCTGGTTTTTGGGATGGTAGAGTTCACAGCAACACGAACTCTAATCCCTAATATCAGTCCTGAAGTTTCCATTATTCCCAGCAATTCCTTTTAAGAGGCTTGAATTTTTTTTCTTTCTTTACGTTTTTCTATATGAAATAATTGTAAGAGATATCTTACCCTTCCTCTCTTTCTTTCCCTTGGTTGCACTTGCCCTGCGCTCAGAAATCTTTCTACGTCCATTTGTTTTGTCCTTCTGACCTGTGTGATGCATCGATGGCTGTTGTGCAGATTCTCTGGGCTGTCTGAGCAGGGGGCTGATGCTGCGCTGCCCCGTGTTGCACCACCCAGCCGTCAGCCTCTGGGCTTCGTCTCCCTTTATGTGACGCATCTTGGTGCCTTCTGTCCTCTTTACCGAATTAAATGTAAGCATTTGTCTGACATGCTGAACTTTAGCTCCTTTCTGTTGTTAACTGTGTCCTATCTTTTAATTATTTTATATTTCACTTTATTGGGTTTTTTCTAATTTTGAATTCAGGGCATTTATTGTAATGAAAAAAAAAAAGATAGTGAAGTCAAACATAAATGGAACCTAAAAAAACCCCTTAAATTTCCAGATCAAATTATTCATTCCAGTTTCTTGCTCAGCTTTAGTCTCTAGAAAGCCCAGACACACCAACAGCTCTGAAATGCTGTTCCCAGAAGGGACTGACTGCAGAAGTAACACAGTTCCCAGAAGAACTGGGCACAGACGTAGCATCCTTTTATTCCCTCTTACTTGCTTTGAATCATTTCTGTATTTTAGGGACAGAGGTTATAAAGATCAAGTAGTAAATCCTTACTGAGCTGAAAATACCAGGACTTGCAGTCTCCATGTCCTCTGTCCTGCCCAAGCAGCACTTGCTGCAGTTCTGTTTGATCATTAAGAGTTGCACTCCTTTAAACTAAAGCAAGCAATAAAGCTTGCATTACTGTTACATTAGAATAGATTGAGCCTCTAGCCAACCTTTTTTTTTTCCTACGTATTTGTAATACCAGTCCAAGCCAGTAGCATTTTTTTTGAAACTTCCTATGCCCGTTCATAGTCATATGGGAGTCAGGATTGTCTCCTTTTAAAACATGTAACAGCTTTGCAAAGAAGGGAATGGGTTGAGAATGTGTCATTTGAGATTTTGATAAAAACCTAATGGGAAATTGGTCCATGAGCCAACTTGAATGAGCTAGAAATGTAATATGAACAAAGATCAGCAAAGCTCCTCAGGTTGCCCAGAAGTATTAAGTGTTTCATTTGTGAAATCCCCGAAGTCTGCCAATACTTGAAAGCTTGGCATGATGCAGAAGGTGCACTCGCTAAGACAGAGTTAGCACAGATGGGAGCCAAAGAACTGAGAATGTTTTTTGTCCCCATCTGATGGATCTTAAGGCTCCATTTTTGCAGGTGGATTCTGAAATACGGTAGCAGGTGGCATATTTAAGGATTTCAAAACAAACCTACAGTTTTACTGAACAAAGGTGATAAAATTGCAGAAGGGTCCTGCATTTGCAGCGAGATCTTTGAGCCATGTTTTATATCTTGTTCACCCTATGTAAGATTATTTAACTGGAGATAGAGTATCTCTGGCCCCTGTGGATGTTGTGATTCACAGTACATAACCAGAGTATAACTTTTGTTGTGTGTCCTTCTTGAACTACATCCAATCTAACCGCGCATTAAGTGGGAAACGAGGCAACTGCGAGGCGCCCAGACAGAGCCGGTTCTCAATTAGTTAAACTGGAAGAATCAGGAAGAAATGTAGATTGAAAACGAACATGCTGAGTTTAAAAAAAATAAAAATAAAAGGTGATGATTATTTAGCAAACAAAGAAAACACATGGATTCAGCATGAGCATTACTACTGTATTGGAAAGACTTTTCTTTTTTTCCAATCAACTGATTGCGGTTTTTGATAGCTGGAGCGTAGCTTTTCAGAATATTTTGTGTAGGTGAGGGTTTTTTCTATATGAGAGAACCCCTGAAGTCTAATAGAAACCTTTTAAGTAAATCTTACAAAGCTCTAATCTCTCAAAAGCTCCCATGTTCTTCTCCTCTGTTCTTATTTAATTTTTAATAAGAACAATTCCATGCAGCTCTAAAGCATGGCTCAATTAAGAAATATTCCTACCAGGCATCTTTGAAATCTTGGGAGGTTTTTCATTTTTTTTTCCTCCTTTTTTTTGTGGTGGTGGTTTTATTTTTTGTTTACTCCTGCAAATCTCAGTTTTGGTTGGCTGGAGTTTAGCGGAGTTTCTCTTTAATTGCAAGCTCCACTTCACGCTGTTATTTACAAGTAGACCAAATAACTTTCAAAGTCTTATGCTTTATGCTCGAAGGAGACCATCGAACACATTAGTGCTGTATTCTGAAGTTACAAAAAGGAACTTTGATCTAATTCCCTAGACTTTATCTGTCCAAAAAGTAACTCTAGGTCATGAGAAGTAATTAAAAAAAAAGGTTTGAATCACAATTTCAAGACCAGGTATTTTATAGTAATCAAACCTTAACTACTTTATGATTCACTTTTATTTTTATAGTGTATGGCGCTCTTCTTGCTGCTCTGGTTAAGCTTGTATCAGCATTTCCATTATAAAATGCTGCTTTCAGGGTTTTATAACTTAGCTGCAAAAAATTTACTCTGAGTTTAAGGTGGCATTATGACCTGACTGGAAAATCATGTTTGTATGAAATACGTGTCTGCCAATATGCATAAAATTTTTGGAATCTTTTTTTGGGCTTTTAGAGCAGATTGCGATGGCAGAGTCTCATCAGAATATGCATTGTTAAGGATGAGAGAAATAAACTGTGCCTGGAGCTATTTCACACAAAGGCTGTGGCAGGTTTCATTTTCTGGTCCAGTGTTTACTGAAGTCACCCTGACTTCTCACAGCTGGAATGGAAAGCGATCTGAGACAGAGACACTCATATACTCGTAGACTTCCTTACTTTCCTCTTCCTCGGTGACCGCATGGAATGGACAAGATGCTGTTATAATATCTCGGTTTAGATGGTTATTAACTCCTTGTATTTACATCATTTATAGTTGTTTCATTGTATTTGGATTTGCAAAATTCAGTATAAACAGTTGTGTTCTGCCTATTAAAAGGCCTGATGAACTTTCAATGTGACGCAGAGTCTGTATTTGCCTCCTGCGTTTGGATAGAGATGGGCTGTTACTTTCTGTGCAGCTGACGGTTCCGATAACTACGTGTCAGTGCTGACCTGATGTCTATAAAATGCCTTGATGTGTTATCCAGAGCATGAAAAACATAAAAGAACATATGTATTTACCTGTTGCTGAGCAGTTCTGTTCTGTAAAAAGGAAGTAATATACTTTTAATGGTTTTCTAGAAATATTTTCTTTTTTAAAAAGTGGCTAGCAGGCCTTTTTCAGGGGAGGGGAAAGTCTGGATGGTGTTTTCTGACCTAAACTCCACAAAATTCAGAGAGAGGAATGATTTGTCTCTAGTTTGTGGTGTGGGGGTGTCTTCTCTGTCTTCTCAGGAGGTTGTGGGAGAAGGGCTGTAGGCACTGATCAGGGCTCTGAAATGTTTGGCTTTGTTACTCGCTGCCATACTCAACTCTTTTGGTTATGTTTCTTTATTGTTTTCTCATGTCTTTCTAAAAAAACTTGAAGGTAAATGGCAAAACGCCACAAATCATGGAGATTTAATTTTCTGCATTACATTTCATTGTGCACTTGTGTCTTAATGAGAAGCAGCTACACGAGTTATCTTCCCAGCCCCCTGAGTTTTTAAATACAGACTTTGCTAAACTCTACTTTCGGGATCAAATCTTTCCATTTGTGCGAAACGTCTGAAGACAATGACCAGCTGCTATCAGATCTGGCCCTCTTCTTTTACTCATTACAAATAACAATGTAAATTCAACATCTGTCACGCTCATTTAGGCATCTTTAAGGAAAAATTATGAAAGCTAACATGGCACATAGATAGGGGATGACTTATAGCACTGAGTGGGAGAAATTAATGAGTGTCTGTTGATAACCCAGGTACCCCACCATGACTCATGAGTGTGCCTCAAAAACATCTCACAGGTTGAAAAGGAAGCTCACCGGGGGCTCTGGGGAGCACAGAGGTGGAGGGGGGTAAAACGCCACAACAGAGAGAATTGGGAACACAGTCAAATCAGAGCAAAAAGTTGTGATTCAAAGCAGCAAACTGTTAACTTGATAAACCCGCAGCCTTTTGTTCCAATAGGACTTTTGCAGAGGAATGTTTTTTGCAGTTTGGAGGCTCTGTGTGATTCTTGCTCGTGTGTTGCCCTGTTTTCCCACCCACTGTCTGCTGTGCACCTGCAGTGAGCAGCACCAGCCTGGGCTGGGGGCTCTTGGAGGCACCCATCACTTTTACTTTGTGAATCAACCCACTGGAAAGGTCAAATCTTTGATGACTTTGACAGATTTGAAACTGTTCTCCAATAACTACATGCTGGTTTGGGTATTTTATGAGAGTTTTGATTTTTTTCACTTCTTGTCTTTTTTTTTTTTTAACAATCAAATTGATTTAACACGAGGGGATTGACTGTCTGGGGATACAGAAAAAGCTCATGCAGGAGAGGTCTGTGACGGGCCATCTTCTTGCAAACCATTTAGTTGTTAAGGACCAATGCCAAAGCATTAGCCTAGCTGAGAATGAGGAAAAATCATCAAACTGACAAAGCTACTTTTAACTAGGACAGGGAAAAGAACACAGACAATGAGATCTACTCTAGCAAGTTTGAAAAAGGCCAAGTCTCTCACAAAGGGGAGAGAAACTTTCTCCTTAAAAGTTTGAAGAAAATAGACAGATTTTTTTGTTCTTTTTCCTCACCAAGGGGTGTAGGTGCTGTAGTTGTATGTACAGTTTATTGGTTTAAAATATTTTTTCCTCCTAAATGCTTAGTTTCTGCTTGCTAACCAATATTGTTATTCAAAGAATGGCACCTAAGAATTGCACTCCACTTGCCAAGATCTCCTGAAAAGAAGAAACTTAAATTAGGTTTGCCAAGAATGATTGATTCATAGTGTGTTGTAGCCTAAGACCAGTCCAGTCATTGAACACTTGTGGAATCTCATCCTGGCTGAAGCAGCAGTATCCTGAATCTAGACTGTACTTGCAGTTAGTGGCGATTATTTCTATCTTATGTACCCCTTAGCCTGAGTCTGCCCAACTTGTGCAGGGCACCAAACAGTAACAAGTCCTTCTTCATGGTTAAGCCTGAGCTAGATTTTCAGTAGTGATCTGGTAGTTGTGTTTGATTTATTATTGGTTTTAAAAGTTTGATAAAATTTAACTCTTACCGCGCTAATAGAAATAAGTGTCAAGATAAGGACTGAAAACAGTTCTCTCTAATTTGCAATTTAAAAGAGAAAAACAAACCCAAAAAGCATCCAGTAGCACAGTACACCCCCTCTGGTTTGGTTGCTCTAAAGAGATATTTATTGCGCCAGGAAACGGAGCCAGAAGCCTTTCTGTCATTAGTGAATAATGCCATATGACTCCCTTGTGGTACGAATGCCAGATTATGCAATGCCAGGATAGTTATTGTCTCTAAATATAGCATTGTTTGGTATAGAAGTGTCTTTGGAATAACAAATTTTCTCTTATGGACGTTAATATTATACTTTAATAAGGCCAAAATAACTGCAACAAATCTCAGATTTAGCTAAAGGGCACGCATTGTAAATTCAAGTTTGTTACTCTCGCTTTCATAATTCACCGGAACAGTCCACTTGGTGACCCTGATTTACTTATCATTGTCTTATTAGAAGTAGAACAAATACATTGTAGTATTTTGCTCTGAAGTGGCAAAACCCCATACTTAGCACCATGTAAAACCTTCCCATTGTTTAATGCTTTCTGTCAGACTACCACATTCCTGCTGCATAATGGAAACAGCACCCACAGCCAGTGCACTGAAAATTACAGAACAGTTCATCACTCACGACTCTCCAGCATATGATAGTATTGCAAATATTTATATTAGAAGCTTTTGTGCTTGACTGTAAAGATTAGAGATCTTACAGGGAGTACTGAAGGAATTACAGCTCTGAGGTGTGCATGGGGGACATACAGGATGGATCTTTCCTGTACAAATTCAAGCTTTCTTTTTTCTAGGAAAAGAAATACACATCTTCTAAAAGTCTTTCCAGCTATGAAAGTCTCTTTGCCTTGTGAAAATACTGAGAGCATTGCTCTGCAATTCACAATTCAGTTGGAGTGCGATAGCATTTGCTTGCTAGTTGAAGGTGGTGAAAGGTGTGTTTGACTCAAATTGAGGGAATCTTAGTGAGGACATAAAGGTATCCTTTGGTTTTGGTGTTTTGCATTTCTGGTGTGGATTTGCTGTTGTTGGGTTTTGGTTGGTTGAGTTTTGGTCATGGTGGGTTTATTGTTTGAGGTTTTTTTTGTCAGGGAGGTGTCTTTTCTGGAGAGGTTGTTTTGGTGATATTTTTGTTTGGCTACGTGGGGTTTTTTATATATATATATATATATATATATGTATATATATTAAATACAGGCAGCACAGTACTAACACCATAACTATTGTCAGCACAAATATGAACTCTTACTTTCATCAGGAGGCAGCCTACTTTCAAAAGAGCACCTTGGATGCTGAATTTTGTATTACCTATAGAAGATCAAGGGGGAAGAAAAGCTTGTCTGCTATTTCAGTGATATGGAGGGGGGATGTATTTGGTACAGAGAGGAAAGAGACCATGGCCAACCCCTGAGAGGGGATGATGCTGTCCTGTATTTCTGTGACAAAAGGAACTGGATGTATTTATGGCAGTCTTTTAGTGGGCTACCTGAAATGTATGGATTCCTGCTTCCTTGATAACCATCCCTGTTCTAAGACCATCCTATTTTAGACTGAAACTGCGGTAACAGGTCAATTCAGTAAAGCTTTACAGGTGAAGAGCTGGCTGAACAGAACATCTTGGTGCAGAAGTGGCCACTGAGGCAACCTGCTCCTCAGCAGTGACTGGAACACCAAAGTTCAGGGGAGATTTTGAAATTGTCCTTGCTTTTATTCCCAGATTGTTAAACATGACAGACACAGAATCACAAAGGCAACATGAACCCTTTTTTAGGTAGAAAACATACAAATGGCATTTTCGTTACAGTAATAAGGGGTATTACCCAAATGAAAATCTGTGTCTTCTTTGAGCAGCCTGTCTCTTAAATGATACTGGAAAGCCTGGCAGGTATGTAAATACTCAGAATCACGTACCAGTTTTGCTGGTGTCTATGGGAGACTCTCTTGTGGCTGAACAGGACTGTGCTGGAGGAAAAAAAAACAAAATTGAAAACAACATCCTTTTCTTTCAGATACTCAAACCTTTGTCTTATGAGATCTAAGCAGTAATTTGCAAATGTGAAATTTTATGCCTGCAGAATTAGTGCTAGATGGAAGCGTAGTTCAAGTGGCGCATTATGGCTATTATCTTGTAGTCTACGAAACGCCTGTGTCTGAGAGGAAAGAATACAGGCAGCTGGCAGAGTCTCTGTGTAATTATTGGTTTGTACCATCTCCCTGGTTTCATTGTGAAGCAGACTGCATTTGGCCCTTTACTGGGATGCTCCGAGCTCGATGGGTATGTGAGTGATGTGAGAAACCTTTGCTGCCTACAAACCTGAATCTCCATTTGAATTTTAATACTTATTTTTTTTTACTTTATCTTCCAGCTCACTTCTGATAGCCACTCATGAGTCATTCGTTAGTGCATATAACAGTTATCAGGTGCCACAGGAGCACAAAAATATCCACTCTAATAAACACTATTGTAACTGTCACCTCTTTATGATGTGCAGAGGGATATGTGTGCAGGATTGCCAGCTTTTCATCTGCACAAAGTCTGACACCCTTCTCCAGGGATCTCAGTTTTTCATAAAACTGTCCTCCCCGTGAGTTAGCTCAGTAAAGTCAAGACAGGCACAGTGTCCCACAAGAACCTGATGATCTGCTGATTGCTGCACAGAGAAGACATAAGATCAAGGTTAATGTGCTACTTTGGAGTCCCGCTCTTTAAACTGATCAGATGAAATGATCTGTTCATAACATAGGAATTCTGATGTTAGGCTTTTTCTAATGTTGAAATAGGGAATACACCATCCTTGACACCAGATGCGCCCAAAGTTCACAAAAAATACAGTCACTTATGGAATGGGTTTTTAAAGTGAGGTTTTTAAGAGCTGGTTTGTCAGATGAGAAGAGTTTCCTAAAGCTAGGGACTGACCATTATAAGAGGCAGCAAAAGGAATTCCAGAGGAAATGTGAAATAGGAAGATGCAGCCACACCTGCATCCGAATGGTCCTTTAGCACAATGCCTGCTGGCTGCTCCGCTCGCTTTGTTCCTGCCGCTGCCACCATCCTTTTCCCTCTTCCCCAGGTGAAGTTGACTGTTTGCTGCAGGGAGGGCTGGACTCTGTTCCCAGTGATGAAAAAGTTCACCAAAGAAAAGGAAAGAGGGGAAATAGTGCTTCTGTAGCCACTCCCAAGAGTGCATTTTTTGAAACGCAAGACAAACCATTACTTCTGGCTTGTTTTTATCGTATAGTTCGTTTCTATTGGCTGCGCTGCTTTCCAGGTCCTCTTACCAGCTGAAGTTTGGCTCTAGAACTGAATTTTAATATAATGGCTGATAATTTTATGACCTACAATGACACTTGTAACTGCACACATTAAAAAGAAGGCAACCTCATCTCATGCTTCTAGGTTTTAGAAGGGCATTAGCGAGCAGTAATCTTTCTGTTAAAGCCATTATGTTCTCATGTCGAGGTTCACACCAGAGGTCCGGCCAGTGCCTGCGCTGCAGGGCTGGTGGCTGAGCATCATATTCAGCAACATCGCCCTCAACACCCCTTGGTCACAGCCTGGACCACCCCAAACCTGGTGTGGTGGATTTTTCCTTCTATGAATTTGCCCAGTTGCTTTTGAACCCCTCCAGAGTTCGTTATGCCCGTATCCACTAAACACGACAAATGCTTTTCTCTTCTTGCCAGAATGAGCTCGAAGGACTGATGTTATGGTATGATAAGTTGTAAGGGTCTGGATTAGTATGTATAGAAGTGCATACGTTGTATTAGATAACAGTATTTCATGACCTGTACACTGGAAGAGCAGGGACAACTACAAGATATTTAAAGTTCTAATTTACTGTCTCAAATGGATATGAGACTATTTTGGAATATCAATACATTTTTTAATTTAAACAAATCTAATTATACTAACTTAATGATTTATTTAGCTGACTTGGTAATGGTAAATGCTTAAAAGTTTTAGATGTCCGAGATAAATATAATAAAATGACTCTGTTTAATCTACAAATTAATCCAAAAAAATAAATTGCATTTTAATTACATTGATAATAATCAAGCCCAAGTATGATTGGCGTATTCCTTCCCTGAGACAGCCAAAAGGCAGAGAGAAGCAAACGCTGTGGGCCAGAGTCAGTTTATTCCTTACACCACTGGAGGTTTTGAGTAATTCTTTTAAGCTTTGTGCATGCATTCCTAATTTATACTAATCTAGCTGAGCAGAATATGGCCTTGTACCTGAAACTGGTCCAGCATATTCTTACGCTGAATATGACTCCAATAATGAAAATCTGTCTTGCAAATGACTCATTGTGAGAAGACTGTGCTGAAGATGTTGGAAATCAGGATGATGCATGTGAAAATGAAATTAATCAATATGAAGATGAGGATCGGCAGTCTATCACAGCAGAGCTGTTTGGTAATAATGAAACTGAGGAAACAGACACTGCTAGGGAAACACATGAAATTGCAAGAAATGTCAGTGATAATAATGAATTAGTAGCTATTTCCAGAAACAGAAGAGACTGAGCTTGCAGACAAAGAAAGGTGTGCTAGGAAGTTGTGATGCTTGTTAACAGTCCCAGATTTTGGGAAAACTTGGTGATATGCATAGATATATAAAACTAAGCACAGTTATTTCATCTCTGGCTGTAGTTGCTTCGATTGTGCATTCAAGCAATTGTCAGGTTGGGTAATTTCTTATGCAAATGAACATTTGTTCAGCAGACAAATCAACCCTGGGTAGAGTAGTGGGATACTGTGTGTGCAAATTCGCTTGTTCTGTTGTGCTGTCTCTTTTTGTCCCACAACTTACAAGAAAAAGGTGTTTTTACCAAGGCTAGGTGGTGCATTCGGTGTTATGAAAGGGTGGAAGTGTGTTCACCGTCCTTGCTGTCGGGGTAGAACAACTGTGAGTGTTATCAATCATCCGACCTGTCCAATGGGTTTATACCTTTACAAGGGGATGCAGTGGATGGTGTTTACTACCTGTTGCTAGAACTCCCAAACACACAACTGCTTTCATACACTCTTCTTTCATTTGTGTGTTTTGGAATCCAAAATAGCCTATTCAGTGGGAAACTAGCAAAAATCTGAGCAGAAGGCAGCTGATGGGAGGTGTTGAGAAGTCTCTCATTTCAAATCTCCTTAGAAATGAAGAAGAGGTCTCTTTCCTCTCAAAATCACAGCCTGCGGTGATTTCCTGAATGTGCTCATGTCATGCAAGGCTCAGTCCCTCACTCTGTAGTACAGGGGCACAGTGATAAGAGGGTTTGCTCAGGACAGAGCAGGGTAAAAAGCTTTATTGCCCATAGTACCTGAAAAAAACTAATCCACACGTTTTCAGTTACATAGAGTGACCTAATATTAGCTTATGTAGTCGTGGCTGTAGTGTAGAGGGGAACCTGAATTTGGGGGTTACTAGGTGAGACTGATGTTGTTGGTTCAGCTTTCTTAAAGTTCAAGCAGAAGGTGTTCTACAGAAGGAGGAGTCCAATTTTTGTTTCCAATGAGACTAATCCTTAAATCTAGCTGGAGCTGAGAAAAACAAACAAAAAAACAACAACAACAAGAAGATCAAAAATCTATGAGGTAAGACAGAGGCTTATTGAATGTTTTCTGCTTTAATGCATATGGAATATACAGGTATCCCCGTGCCCATTACAGCTGCTATCCTGAGAAATGTAGCTTCCTGAGGGAGCAGCAACAGATACATCAGTACATAACCATGAGAGTAATTATAATATACCCATCAACACACGGATGTTTTATGAGACACTTACTGGACATACACGTGTAAGTATACTGCTCCCCGTTCATACTTGGAAATAGAGTCACTAGGCATGTTCCTCAGGCTGGTGTCTTGGTTTCTCCTGCTTTTCAGAAGCCTTTGAAAGATTTCTGTAACAGTTTTTCGAAGCTCAGGTTTCATTGCCTTTCATTGATGTTTTTGGAAACTCTTTAGCTGTTACTGAAAGCAATTTACACTCATTTTAAGGTGCATTTGCACTGCCAAAGACATATAAGATAGTCATAGCTCAAATGAGACTTGTCCCCTAAATTCTGTCAACTTCTACTTAAACTTAATGGTGCCTGTAAAACTGCTGACCATATCAAGTCCCACTTTGAAATCCTATGTTAGGAACCCATATACGATGATTATTCTTGCGTGTAAGAGCTTCTGTAAGTTTCTATAGCTGTGTCTTGTAATAACTGGCTTGGGCTCATCTCATCTGTGAGTCTTTGCATTTGAAAGTTCTTAAAACAAAAAATCAAGAGATACTCATGCCTGTGTAATTTTAATAGAGTAAATATCTCTCTGTATATTTTGATTTCTTAAATTCCTTTTAACTGGATTGCAGAGAAACAAAACTAATTGTTTATCAAATTGGGATTTGGAAAATGCTTTCCTCCTTGAGGTCAAAAAAGAAATTCCACTGTTGTAAGTTATTTTGATTTCATGGTTCTTTAAATCTTCTCCAGCCTTTTTTTCCTTTGTTCTTTATCCAATACCACAAAAATGTAATAACAGCAAAAGTAGACAATACAGATTAGACGACCTGGCTAGTATTTAAGCATGTGCTCAAGTATTTTTTTAGTGGGCTTAAGTACTATGCTGTAGATTCAGCTTGCTGGATGGAAGCTGTTTTCTGAAGTTGCAAGGACAATAGAGACCCTACAAGAAAAGAGGGTTTTTCACTGCACAATTTCTTGCTCTCTTCTTGTAGTTATTAAAGTGTTTCAAATTATTTAAGGTAAATAACTAGAAGTCCTAACAGCTATTGTATCCTTGTGTTTCTAGAAAAACAGAAAATATGTCTTTAAGGAAAAGTTAGACATGTCATTTATGATTTAGTGAAGAAACATTTCTCGACACCATTGCAACGAAATTATTTTTACACTGTTTTCAGTGGGAAAATACTGATTCAGTAAAACCCAAGTATTCATCAAGTCTGTGGCCACTTCATCCTCTTTATGGGGGGACAGAGAACAAAAGTTGTACCTCAAAAAAATTTTCCTCACACAAAAGCCCCTTCTTCTTTACCTGATTATTTGTGTGTGTGTGTGTGTGTGTGTGTGTGTAAGTATTCTCTTCAGAACAGAGATCTTGGAGTTTTTGTTAAGCAAGGCGCCAAGTGAAAGGATGAACCTTTCAGAATTTTCCAAATTGTCCAGAAAGTCAAAAATACATCTCTTCTTGGCTCTTTTTTTGATACCTTATCTTTCCAACCCTTATCTGTACAAATTTGTGTGCTTTCAACCACTATGTAAAAGTCTACCCAGCCCTAATTACTGCATTTTTGTGCAAACTCATATTTGTGTTCCCATAGCGATGACCACTGTCAGGACTTGAACATCAAAACTGTAAAGACAAAGCACAAGACTGGGATACATTAGCTTGGGATAAACTGGGATGAACTGCTACTTGTTTTATTTCAGGATTACATGGAAGGCTTGGCTCGAACTATATATCAGATTTAAAGACGGTTCAAAGAAAAACCCTTCATTGGCGGAACAGTATAAGCTGCTATCATTTTTAATTTTTATTGAGCCCTTTTAGCACCCAAGATGACCATAAGGGAAAAACAGACAAAAATATTGCCCATTGTAATAAATAATTTGACTCAAGTTTCGAGCCTGTTGTTAAATGAAACTTGAGGTAATCTTCTAAGCAGAGCTTCAGGGCACCTGTGACTTTTAAATGGAAGTATTCTGTTTCTAGGGAAATACATACCTTTAAAAATTAAGCTGGAGGCTAAAAGCCTCAAACAATAAATCTCCCTGCAGCTCTCTCCTCTGGGGACATATATACTATGCAGCCTTCAAGCAGGGCACTTAGCCTATCTTTGGGTGTCTTTTCTCTGGTGTTAAAGTTCTTTTTATAAGGAACATCTGGGTATGTCTAAACCTTTATGAGTTTTCAGGATCCAAAATACCTCCTTTTCATACAGGTCTGACTGTTGACTGTTTGGATGCTCTCGGAACAGCCGCCGTAGCTGTTAGGAACCCAAAATGTCAGATTATTTCTGATGTTATGAAAAGAACTTTTTAGCCCCCAATGTATATGCAGTTTGCACACAAACTCAGATATTTTTTAGCAAAGACACATGCTCATTATAACATGTTAGATGTGTCAGATGTCATTCGGTGTGGTTCGAGACTTGAAATTTCCATTTCTTTACTTGGGAGTTATTCAGACACTGAGCATGAAGGAATCACGAAAGATCCTCCCTGAAACAGATGGGTTTGTCTTCAGAGAAATGTTTAAGTACTGGTAATGGTGCTAAACTATTGAACCATGTAGTAGCTGCTGATTAATTTAGCACTGTCCATTCTGAACACTTAATACAGGAAATCTTGAGTAAAAATAATAGCTGTGTAATTAGTGCATAAGTAAAAGGGAATGAGGATAAAGTCTCACAGGTATTAGAATACATGACATAAATTTATATTGTGAGGAACGGTCTCACCATCATCTTTGTTGTTGTATTGTGTGTCTTACTGTTATGTAGCAGACAAGTAGAATCACTCTTTTTGCTGCTAAATCATAAATGTTGCGACATCTGGCTGTGCCATAGATGCTCTGCAGCCACATCCCCAGGCAAATGGGTAACGTGTCGGCTTCAGCTCACACCCTGTCTACATGCTCACATCTCGTAGACATAGACCTCTCTGGCTGCTCTAATTTTACTTTTCAATTTGTTATGATTTGGGTATTTTAGTCAATATACTGAGGATCCTGCCTAAACTCTAATAAAATGTAAACAACGGGAAGGTACATAGAAAGCGAAAATAACTCATTATTGCCAGTTTTATGCTCGTCAAAATCCTAAGGGGTCTGTGACCTGATTGTAACTTTCCTCTAGAGCCATACAATAATTTTTAGCTGTGAAAGGAAATTTTATGGCATGTAAGATTAGCCCACACTAATGCAAGGTCAAAAATAATAGAATCAATAAGCAAACTCAATACTGTTAACATTTTGAGAAAATTACTACTAGAAAACAATGTCAACAACAGATTGAAATGGGTCTCCAAAGTTGTCCTATTGATTTCCTTTCAAATTCATGACAATCTAAGTCTTTTTTTCCTTCGCAATATGGTATCCATTTTTCCTTTTTTTGTTCTTTGTATTTTACAGCCCATTTGTATTATTTTAGCTATGAACGTTTCTTAGTTTATTATTCAAAAATACGGCAAAATTAGTATCTTTGAGTTTACATTCTGAAATAGACAAAAGCCTCTGATACCATTCAAAAGCGGTTAGAAAGCCTAAGGCTATTTTCAAGTTTTAACTCTGTTAGTAATGCACCAGCACAAAATGTGGGGAGGAGGAGACAGGAAATTGAAAGTAAGTTTGACATTTGTTTAGAACTGTCAAAATTAAGTATACTAAGAATAAGATAGAAGTAAAATGCTTCAATATATTTTTAAGTATTGCATTTCATACCAGTAATACTTTGCCCTAGCAATGCTATCGCAAATTGATTGTGTTATGTCTTTGAAGTGAACAAATTATAATTTAGCTTTAAAATAAGCCTGTGAAGTCTGGTTTCTTTAGCATGGTTGTGGCAATCGAGTGCCTCGGGTCTGTGTTTCCAGCAGGAACGTGCTGTGACCATGGGCAAGTAAGTTACACAATTTTCCAATGCCATAGCTGAACCTCGTGCAACATATATACTTATATACATGCTCAAGAATATTTCCACTCTTGTTTGTTGTTTGAAAAACAACTATTTAATACTGAAACACTTTGAGATTCTGGGACAAATGTTCCACATAGAGTGAAAAGCAGAGTAAGAGTAAGGAAGATAAAGCCTAAGGACCCTGAGATCCCTCATCAACCTGGATTTTTCAGACCATTTGTAAGACGGTCAGACTACATTTACCTCAGATCACAGCAGTAACTGTATGATGGTCTGTGCCTTATATGCTTTTCTGTGCATAGTTCTGCGATTGGAGATACTTTTAAACAAAGTGCAAAATCTAGTTTTAAGTCCTTCTTGTTGTATTCTCTAGAGCAGAAGAGTGCACAAACTACCAAGTTATGGGCGAAGTTGGGTGACATCTCACGTTTGCTGAAACTGGGTTGTTACGCTCTGCGTGCTGGGCCATAGGAACCTGATGTATTGACCCAGGTGAAGGAGATGTATTGCAAGATGGCTTGTCTCAAATTCTGGTCCTTTCTGTATAGTTTATGTTCCGAATAGCTTGTGGTTTTTGGGCTGAAGAGTTATTAGGTGAACCATGCAAATGACACTGGGATCAAGGTTGGAAAATCAGACTCACCTCTCTGGAAAGTGTAGCGTTGAACCCCCTTGACTAGCTGGACTACAAACAATTTCTTCTGGTTTCAGTATGAATGCTCGATTGCACGCTTATGCTAAATATGATAATCTCTTCTAATTCTTCTCCCTTCAGAGAATTGACATTGTGAAATCTACTTGGCAGCTTTGAACCTGTTTCTATACTGATTACATATGTATTGATATTATATACTTGATATAATCACTGTACCAATACTTCCTTTAGTGAATTCGGGTGACTTCCTTCTGGGATTGTACCAAAGATTAGCTGATGATGTTTCCAAGCACCCTGAAGCTGTCTTCAGATATACCTGTCTTGTCTTCCTCCATTGCCTATGAAAGAAGTCACGGTTATAAGCTCTGTGGGGTTTAGTTTTGTAGATATTTTTGTACCTAAATTGAGTAGTTAAAATGAAGTGAATCCAAGGCTGTGTGGTGTTGTGTGTAATAGACTTAGTGCTTCTCCCAAGTTCAACAGCTTTGCTTATTTCTCTGGTATCTCACAGTTCCTTTTCTCTCTGAAATATAATCCTTTCTGGCTTTCATTTGTAATAACTGAACTAATTATTTTCAGGGGCAGATGTATTGTGCAGTCCTGATGTGGCCATTGCTGAGCAACGTCTGTGCTTGCAACAAAAGCAAGTGCTGCATTCCTTACAAATAGGGCTTAGCTTGTCATAAGGGCAGGCCATGAAAAGTTCATTTGAACAAGATGATTTTCTGCTAGCCTTATGCTACCAGCTGTTCGGACAAAGGATTGGCAGTAGCTCTGTAGACTGGTCTTAGCCAACAAATGATGGTGGAGTTTGAGAATCTCATCAAACTTTGACAACAACCCAGAACTTATTTGAAATGCATTTCTTGTCATTGCTGGGGAAAGAAAAAAAAAAAAAAGGAAGAAAGAAAAAACACCACTGAAGGGAGTTGTCACACAAAAGTGTGTGGTATGAACTCAGAGACCCAAAAAATCAATCATGGCAATTATTTTACTAAATTATTTTAAACTGTAGTGTGTCCAGAAGTCTTTCTGTTAAATGTCTGCTGTCACAGCAACAAGCTGTGCTGTTTCCATCTCTGACCTTTTTCGTGTTAAAATGCATGTCAGTATGTAAAACAGAAGCACTCCACACAGAAGATGACGGTAGCAGTGCCTTGCTTTGCTGCACTGAAGGTCCTGGAGATACATATTTTGCAGGAAATGAGTATAATGGGACAATTTGCCATTTAGTTAGAGGGGAAAAACAAACACACAAACAAACAAAAAACAACACAAAAAACCCCACACCACCACCGCCAAGCAAAGGTTACTTTTTTCAACCTTTATTTCGTCATGTTCATTTTTGCTATGATATATTTGAGGGAACAGAATGGAAGACTTCAGTGGCACATGCAGAGAATGGATGACTTGATGATGAAGTGTGAAATGACCATTAAAGCACTGACCGTTTATCCCTAATACTCTATTTGGAGTTGAGATCTAAGTGAAATGAGCTTAGTGGTTGCAGCTGAGTACCTAGTGGACAGGAGTCCATATGTCATACAAATCTAAATCAGCCGGCACAGTTTAACATCAATAACAGCATTGATTCTGAAGAGATGTGGGTCAGACTAATAGATAATAACGTTAAGGATGTGAAGAGCCTCAAGGAAGATTTGGCAAAACAATTGGAATGTTTTCAAAGTAGCTCCTGGTACTTTGTTTTCAGAATCTACTAACATAAATGCGAAGTGCCCCAATAGGTACCCTTGGAATCTCTGGATTTGGGTTCTGTGCTTTCAGATGACAACGGAAAGACATTTGAATGCATTTTACAGAATTGTGTATATAGTTGCACAAATCATGAGTGTCAGGTCTTATTCCACTCTTGCAGTTTTGCTTTGTACTGCAGAAACTCCAGGTGAGACTTGCTGCCTAAGCTAGATGTGAAGTTGCAGGGCTGCATCCTTAGCCCATGTAAGTCAACACAGACATGCTGGTTGCAGTGGACTGATGCCAGTTTACATCCAACACCAATTTATACAATTTATTTCCCATGTCATTGCTTCGGTATGAATCTTGCTGTACCCACAGTGGAAGGTGTTTTAAGGCTACATTCACGAAAGTTTGTAAGAAACTTTACCATGCCTGAGTCAACACGGTGATTGAACATTTGTATTATTTATGCTCTGAGAAACCTACAGACCACCATCAGTACAGGTTTTCAATGATCATATGCTCTGTAAAGAGTAAAGAACAGACCCCACACTGAATGAACAAGAGACTTACAGAAAATTTACACTAAACAGTACAGAAATCAGAAGAGAGCTCTATTTGGAGGTTCATTTCATTCCTTCTCCTCTATCTTTTAAATCAGGCTGATTATAACTGCAGAGGAGTCCCAGACCAGATGTGAACTGTTAGCTCTTCATGCACAGTACACAGTTCGTTATATCTGCCCAGTCAAAGTAAAGTTTTTCCAGTGTAAATCTGCTTCATGGTTTGAAATCAGAAAATTAAATCCTTTGAGAGAGATTTTAATTCAAGAAAGTGAGGTTTGGTGTTATAGTTCCTTCCTTTTGAGATTTAGATTGATGATTAATGAAGAACATTAAGTACATACTAGTATAAGTTGCAGGGAAATTATATCCATTCTGGGAAAGAATGGATGGAGAGACACATATCTATATATATATATATATGTCTGTGTGTGTATCTATATATATCTCCCCCCTTTCCCAGGAGTTTAGACTGGAAGTTTCGAGAAAAATAATCAAATAATATATAATTATGCAGTTTCCTACAGATGATGTCAGTGCAGTAGTAAATGCTTGCCATCGACTTTCAGGGTACCAATCAGACAGTGAAGAAATGCCAGTGTGCTGTGTTAATACAATATCAGGTAATTGGTTGAGCCTTCTCTTGTTGTAGGTTGAACTTGAGGGAAGTGTGTGCAGAGGTGAAATCCATTTGGGATGTGAAGTCACTGTAGCATGGTTTGTGCTCTCCGAGAATGGAGAGGAGGAAGGAGGGCAAGCAGCTTTGTTGGAATCAGTGGGAACAAGATGACGTTGTTTTGTGCCTGTCCTTTAGTCGTACAGAAGTAGTCATTTAGGCTGATTAATGTATTTGAAGTAAAACAAAACAGAAATGTCCATATTTGTGTCATATTTTATGCATGCAAACACACATTAGCTGGCAGTGTGGCCATGCCAGCACAAATGTCGGAGCAGGTATGAAGGAAAAGGATTCAGATTTGCAGTATTCTTTTTTTCTTGTTTGGCTTGGTTGGTTTTATACTATCTTGTGTATTAGGCTGCAGCCAAAAAAAACCTGGTGCCTGAGCAGGTTGTGATCATTTTTCTGGATAGAAATACCATCCCTTTGGGGGGGCAAAAAAAGTAGCCGTGTGAGGTCATGGGAAACACTTTTAGGGTTTGACCGGAGGAGCTGCAAGTGTTACTACTCAGGGAAGCTCATCAGCCCTTTTCCCTGGCATCCCGCCATCAGAGTGAGCCCATCCATGTGGCCTGACACTGCAGAGCAAAGTCAGCCACATCTACCCAAACTCTCCTGGCAAACCATTGAAGCCTTGCTGGATAATTCTGCACTAAAATAGAGAAAGAATTCTTATCTGATCCTTCCTGTCAGTTTTGCTATGGGGGATGTACCTGCAGCAGCGGGGGCTGTAGCACTGGTGACTGGCAAATTGAATGCTTGTTCAGGTCCTAAATAGAGAGAGATGTGTGTGTGTGAGATAATGTAGGGGGGTGTGTAATATCATAATGAGTATATTGCCATGTGTGCTGTAAAATTTAAACTTAGCAATACATAATGCAAGAGCATGTTTTCTCACTTTATTTCGGTATCTGGAAAGTTTCAGCACTGGCATCATATCAATATTTATTAATGCATTGTGAACCAGAACCTGTGATTATTACTCATGCTATCTTATACTTTACAGGCTTCAACTCCGAAGAATAAAATCACATCTGCTTTTGCTCTTCCCATATTTTATTCAATGTTTTAACAGCTTTGCCGTAAATATCTCATCCATTACGATTCAGTTGTGACTGTATCAACTTCACATCTCCTGTTTTATTGCTGTCATTATAGTTAAACAACGCACTGTTAATTCTGTTAACTAACAAGTTCATTGTTCTCAGTAGTCAGCAATCTCTGTTTGTTGAGTCCACAGTGTTACTGGTTGTAAATCAAACCTGGAGACTGAGTGAAGTGTTTTCCTTCATTTGGAAAATGAAGATATGTTCTTTGTAAAGGCCGATTAATAAAAGGTTAATTGTGATCCCAGGTAATAAAGCTTGCAGGGTAATTCCGATTCACTGAGAACAAAATCAGCGGCATCCGTTATCTCCAACTCCTGTTACAGCCTCCAGAGAACAGCAGGTTTCTTACACACTAAGCTAAGTGTTAAAAGTTGTAAACTTAATGCTGAGGGGGGAGAAGGGAACCGCTGAAATTATAACTGGAAAGAACATTAAAGAATAATGGCAAGTGGAATGACCAATGTGCTCATGACTGGAATTGGGTAAGAGCCTAGTATTGCTGGGGAACGAAGAGTGGTTAAAGGAAATGAATGTCATTAGATATGAGGAAGAAGCAGAGATGGTGGATTTATGAGACCTGGATTTGTGCTTTAGGGAAGAATAGAATAAAGAGGAGTAGAAAAGTAGGTGGACCTGCTGATATGAGCAATAGAAAATGAAGTCAGTCAGCAAAAGGAGAAAGCTATGAAATTTAGGAAGGGGAACCACAAGAGAGAATAACATGGAGCAGGAGACATAATCAGGAGGTCGTGTTGAGCAAAGGTAAATGGACAGAAATTATTATTTAAGATATCTGGAGGCTTCACCGCATGTTGTAAGAACCATTTCAGCTTGCCAGCCCTCTCCAGTGCGGTACATCTCTGCTGCAGGAGCACGCTCGGGTTCCCCCGTCCTCGTTCCTTCCCACGATTTGTGCGGAGCTGATGGGCAGCAGAGCTGATGGGCAGCAGGTCTGGGGGTCTGTGCTGCCCTGTGCAAGGAAAGGAACAGGCTGGCACACTGGCAGGAGGGAGAAAATGCAGGGGAGGGGATGCTAAACGTGTCAGAGGTAGGGCTGAGCCACACCAGTGAAAACCAGTTCTCCTGCCTCTAGTCCCACTCGGCTTAAAGCTACTGAAATTTGTTGAACTGCTGTAGTTTGTTCCACCTCAGATTGAATTTCTGCAGAGAACAGTTCCTGCCCTTTTAAGGGTCTGTGAGTCAATAGATTTCACAACATGAGTAAGCCTGTCTTCTTTTGAGAAATATGGAGTCATTAGATCTGATTTTTTTTTTTATGTACAATTCCTAAAGGAAAATATACCCCGCTTGTGGTTTGAAAGCTGTCTCCTGAGAAATCTTGCATGCCTGGTGATCATTTGAATTCCTTGCAGTCCTTAACTTGCTGCCTGTGTGTTAGAAATCATTTTAAATGAATTGAATAAAATTCACAAATGTTATCTGCCAGAGTATGATGAACTCACAGGAAATATGACTCAAAGGTATTTTTTTCCTTTTCTTTTTTATTACAGTAAATAGGAATGGACAAATAGAACTTCAATGACACATTTCTGAAGGAGATTTTACTGGTCTGCTATGGGGGGCAATGTGTAATGCCTTGTTTAAATAAACTGGTTTACATTTGTTAAATTTCTGTATAATTATAAATGCGTAATGGTGAATAACCATGGAAAGCTCAAGGACAACCCTTGGAATTACATGCTTGAATATGAACACGAATGTAAACAATTTGACAATTAAGTCTTTATTTAAGGAATGAAAACTGTTTGGTTGCTTGTTTTCTTTGGATTTTGTTGTGGGGCTTTTTGTTTTGGTTTTGTTGGGTTTCTGGTTTGTTTTGATTTTTGTGGGGGGAGTGTTGGCTTTTTTAAAATTTTTTTAATTCAATAGTATTTTATTTTATATATTTTTAGTCTTTCTCTCCTAATTTGGGATATTGGGAGTGTCTTGTCTTTGTTTTGGTTTCTGGATACAGGTTAGAAAGGTTACAGTCCCCAGGTTACCTACCACCCATAAGCAAATGCATAAGCAGGGAAATTCCAGTATCTGGCCTCAAATGGATATTTAAGAAGACACATCTTCCATTTTAATCGCCTACATCTCTTTACTTATTACTGTGGGCCTAGGATGAGTAACTCTGACACATCTTTTAGATGTGAGAAGGGTACACTGAACTCTGGGCTCACTTTGCCTGTGCCCACCACACCACGTGTGAAGACCACATAGCAGCCGCTGTAGTGCAGTTTGGATGGAACCTCTGGCCACAGCACGTTCATGGGCACCTGGGCTCTACTTTGGTGTGTTATTTGGGGATTTGAGGTTCTTCTGTGCTGGGTAGAGCTGAGTGGCATGTTTGTGGAATGGGATCTAGTTTCATTATTTGCTATGAATTATGCCACATGTCAGTGTAAACTGGGCATATTTCTTTATGTTGTGTGGTTAGCTTTAAAAAAAAAAAAAAAAATCAGTTTTTAGGTCTGTTGACAAAGGAAATAACCTGAAAGTGTGCAGAAGGCCACTTTTTACCTTCATATCCTCTCAACTGTTACATTTGTTTGTCTATGGCAAGCTTGGGACTATGTCCCTTTGCCGAGCTCTGTGTGTTTCTGCAGAATTAATAATTGGAGAGGGAGTCCACTAATTCCCATCTCCCCATTTGAAACTTAGTATGAAGTAATGCATCAAACTAAACACATGATGTATCTCAGCTCAGCAGCAATTATTTTACCTGTTAGTACTACTTTTTAAATTGAATTTAAACATGGAACAAGAACTGTAAGAACCTGTTTGGCATTTGATTCATGAGAGTGTTGGGATATACTTCATTGATGCTGAATCTACATCAACATTGAAACTCCCAATAAAACTCAGGAAAAAAATGATGCCTGGGCATCATCTTGAGATTCAAACCAGGTTGCCTCAAAATTTGATCCATTCACTTTAAAAATCCCTTAAACCTCTTTGCCTTGGTTTGGGACTGTATCCCTGATGTGGGAGCTCTACCTTTGATTTCTCACTCAGTCATAAGTTTGTGTGTAACCTGAGGGTAAGTCATTCAGCTGCTGTTCTCTGGGTTCCCATTTACAAGGTAGTGGTAATAACAATGCTCCTCTGCTTTATATGAGTATCTGGAGACCTTAATTTCTTAATATTTGTCATCTGTTAAGTACTGTATTTCATAAATGGATGAAGCTAAAGAACAAAGGGGAGAGGGAAGAGATTTATATGGTTCTGAAAGGAACTGTCCTAGAGTTTTGCTTTCAGCGTTTTAATACTCTGCAAAATTTTAGCTGATTTCACAAGAGCCCTAGTTCTCTTTATTCTAAAATTTGGTGCCATGGAATTGTGGGTGGTCTGATGTTCATCTCAGGGAATGCAGTTCTGAAAAGAAATGTGCACGAGTTAGCAGGGATTGCACATGGCATAGCATCTATACAGAGCCTGGCAATGTCAGAGTTGTCTGCTGTATAAATACTGAGGGTTGTAGTCCTGAACTTGAGAAGTAATCAGTTTTTTATCTTTGATTAACTGACTGAACTAATCGTACTGATAACAGAGGAATGGATTCTGCAAACATCAGCAGGTGTAGGGTAGCACTTGGTGTCCCTCAGTGCTCCCCAGGATGCAGTGGGACGGATGTCCCTGTGTTTGCCTAAGGAGTGCACTCGGTAGCTGTGATAAGTTGGTAGACGTCCGCTTTGTCCCCTTGATGGAACTGAAAAGAATTAACCAAGAAACATGCTATTTTGAAGCTGGCTGCAGAACTGGAAAGGTACTATAGTGATTATTACCTGAATCCACCTCCCTGTCTTCTGATTGGCAACTACACGTATAACATATTAAACTTTACAAGCATTTCGTGGCTGGTGGGAAGCAAGTAGGTGTTAATCCTGAAGTGAAGGTTTAGAAGAGAAAGGTCCAGTCTTGTGGAGCTCAGAACAGGTATTTGCACAGAGGTGACCTCTAGAATGAGGAATGCGTTGTGTATTTGGGAAGGTTATTAATCTATGCCAAATACATGATCACATGTGAGGGTTGTACTTTGTATTATTTAATTTCATTCCAATTATTCCAGAAAAAAAAACAATTAAGAAAATGAATAATTATAAAAGTAAGGTCAACTCAATTTTCTCTAGTAATGTTTTTTAGTTACTGGACTCATTATTGCTAATTTCTTTCATAATCTTTGCCATCTAACCTCATTTGTTTCATTGCTAAGTGGCAAGAAGGAGAGCATCATAAAACTTCAGTGAAAACAAAGCAGAAAAATCATGTTATTTTAGTGATTTCCTGAGAAAGTAATTATCTGTTGTTAACCTTTATGGAAAGAACTCTTATGATCATCTTCAATATAGCTGTTAAATATCCATCTTTCCATTTCTGATTGCAATTTTCCAAATTAAAAACATATAGCTAGGTCGATATATTAATGTCACATCATCTTTTTCTTCTAGTTATATTATTAATTTACAACATGCTCTGAACAGTTTGCAGAACCTGAAAGAAAATTGCTGCCTATTTACTATATAATTTCATAACATTGAATTTTAAATACTTTTTTGACTGAATGATACCTTAAATTTTTTAAGTAGTATTGGTATATATAGGCAATAAATTTAATAATAACACATTCATGTGGACCTTTGTAATTTCTTAAGTGTAAAGAAACCATTATATAAGAATGTTAAGGTGAAGAGGGAAGATCTTGTAGATGTTTAAAGGAGCCATATCCACATTGAGATGCCTAAATTAAAAAGGGTGAGCGAAGGTCGTGAACAGCCTTTCTTTGCTGATGGATTTACTGAGATGGAGGTGACTAGAAGAACAGCTGCTTTATAAATTTTGTTGACTATCAGGATCCCAAGCAAAAGGGATTTTCTTTCTTTTTTTTCCTCTTCAATTTTTCAGTTCTTAATGTAATTAAAAGTAGATTTCATCTCCTCCCCCCTCTCTGGCTCAGCTGAGGTGCTGCTGATGGTTTGGTAGTAGCCAGCTATCGTATTGTCCGTTCAGCAGCAGCTCCATGCGGTGTGTGGAGGGGACAGATGCTGCACCTGAGATTGTGACATGAGAGGAAGCAAATGGAAAGTCAGGACCTGGGTGCTTAACAGCATTACGTGGGTTTTTTTGCACGGAGAAGGGTGGAGGCTATGAAGAGGAATCCACTACAAACCAGAGCAAACCATACCTTTAAAAAAAACGTGAGAGAGGGCCAAGGATTGAGAATAGACCTGTGTAAAGTATCGTTATCACCTTCAGACTCCAGCAAATCACTCCCCACGAACCCTTCACGTGCTGTAGCACCGTGTGGTAGCTCTGTTGGAAAGACCTTGGTCCCTTCCTCACCCTTCCCTCTGCCATTTTGCTCTTTTATCTGCTGCACTTCACCATCTTTCAGTTGTCCGCGGTGGCTTCCCATGGTCTCTTCTCTGGTCCCATCAGGAGGTCAGGCTGGGAGAACCCCAGGAGACACTTCTGCTCTGGTCCCCACACACTCACCCCCACCTGCAGATGCTGGAGCTGCACGTTGGCTTGTGCCGAGCTCCAGGTGACGCTGAGATGTCGTTCCTGGTTGCAGACCTGGTGTGGAGGTTCCCACAGCATTTTCCACCGTGTAGCGCAGAACTGCTGGACTCTAGTCATGAGATCTGGAATTACACAGGTCAGAAAAGGGGTCAGACTCTAGAAAAGAAGAAAAAAAAAGAGCAGCCATTTTGGCTGTTTAAATTCAAAGTGCTGTGACACCTACATAGAGATTTCTTAAAACTAAGCTCTGGATCAATTTAATATCTGCAATACTTCCTGCCAGGGATTATATCTTGCTATGGAAGGGAGTGAGGCTTAGTGAACTAATAGGTCTGTTCCATCCCTAACTACTGCCAGTATTACTATGGGGTTCTTTTTAATCAGAAAAATGTGTTGCTGAAAAGTACAGAGATTAAGCACCACAATTGCCTGTAACAAAAGCAAGTTTTGTTGGATGAGCAGAGATCTGATGAATGACATGATTTGAAATGTTTTCATCCTAATGGCTTCCTCTTCTGAAGTTAATTTTTGTTGTCAGTTGCCAAAACATTTATGAGCAGATTTGTGGATAATGACACTCTTAGATGGGGGTTTAAATAAAAATCTGTTCCATTTGCAACCTAAAAGACCTAGTATTAAAGCAGACAAATGGGTTTGGAGTCTGATTCTTCTTATGGCAGCGTAATAGATGAGCTGGGGTCACCGGTGCTGTACAGTGAGCAAGTCACAGAATTTCTGGACAGTTGTTTCTTCCTTGGAGGAGTTGAACATAGAAAGTAATAAACATAGTCAAAATACTGTTTTATGAGGAGTGCTTGCTAGGAAGTGAAGGGGCCCGTAATCTCTGGAAGTTCCTGTTCCCTGTGTAGACTGAAAAATACACACTGGATAAATAGCTAAATTTAGAATTGGTCTCTTTGTGCAACATTCAGATTCTTAAAAGGGACAGAATAAGAAACCATCAAATGATGGTTTCCTTTGAAGAGGAAATCTGGCCTGGGGATAGGTGGTAGAACAATAGATTGAACAAAATAATCTTGGTTTATAATAATAAGCTAGGAAAGTTTACTAAGGAATTGTGTGATCACAATACGCTCATGACAAACAAGCCACCGAAAAGAAATACGGACTAGGCAACGCCGCACCTGCTTAAATTAAATGTATCAAAAAGCAAGCACTCAAATATACTCGAATTTTCTCTTAAAAAAAATAGCAGAACTTTTGGTTGGTTCTTAATGACAGGGGTTAGAGATTTTATGTCACCCTTCACTGGTGTCAGCCTGTGCCAGCCCGCTGGGGCTGGTCAAGTTTTGACCATAACACCTTTCTGATAGTCTCTTCCTTTAGCAGTTTTGTTAATTCTAATTGGTATTATCTGTACCAGCTATATTGCCAGTGTAACAAAGAGTCCCTGTAGTTTATGTACTGAAAAGTAAAATCTCATTCTGCATTCTAATTTTAAAATATGAGACTGATAACCCTGCATATGGCTAATTTTAAACTCTCTTTATTTTTTTTTGCACCAGTGAAGATACATCTATAAGACATCTGAAACAGTGGAATTTTCAAACATTTTAGTTACACATGCAATGTATTTTGTGTGTGTGTAAATGCTTCTGGTAAGGTATTTGCAAACACTTTTCTGTTTGCTTCTTCCACATTTTACTCGCACATGTATCCTTCATCTAGATTGAGAATGTAGCCCATTTTCCTGCTAGGAAACAAAGTTACACAGTGTATGGTAATTTTGATCGAAACGTTTTCATACACAGGTAATAAGGCGACTTTTCTACCTGGAAAGCATAAACTTTTACCATACCAGGATGGCATTAACATTTTTTTCCTAGCAATAATATGAATTTTATGATAATGAATGCTGGGGTGCATCTGTGTCATGCTTTGCAGGATTCTCAAAAAGTATCCTGTGCTCCATTGTCCTGACTTCCACCTTTCCAAACAATATGTTATGTGTGATCCAGTCTTTCATTTCCTTCAACTCCAGAGTCTAGAATATGTGGAACTTCAATAATTTTGATCATTAGAAGAGCTGAACAGCGTTTTCTTTCAGTTCATGTATGAATTGATGAAGAAGGTAGAAAAGTTGGAAAGCAAATTAGAGCAAGTTCAGCTTCTTTGCAGACACCAGTGGCAGCTGATAGATATTGCAAATACTTGCACAATGTCCCTCTAAAATACTTATTTAACTATTATAAAAATTGATATAATTTGTGAAACCACATCACTTCTTTGAAGTCAGCTGAGTTACCAAGTTCTTTCACTAAGACAATTACAGAATTAAATCCTGGCCTTGATTCAATAAATAGTAACACTCCCATTCATTTTAATGAAGCCAAAATTTCAGATATATACTGTTTAGGAAAAAGAAAAAGACATTTCAGGTTTTACCTACGTACTCACCAAGCTAGTACAGGGTTGTTTCTTAAAATATATTTTCTGGAGTTCATTTTCCAGGCTACTTTTAAACAGTGGGCTTTCCTTTACTGTCCGCAATACATTATTCCACAACCCCATAGATCTTGTTCATGCTGGACTTTAAATCAACTATCAGATACCCACTAGTATCTTCAAAGGCTTCTGAAAAAGAATGGTTTACAAGGGTGTTTTTTGCTTTGCCAGTATTATGATTTGTTATTCATCTTGTGGATTTTTAAGCAGACCACTGTACTTAGTATTCATATTAATGGTCTTACTGTATTTAGCTGGATAAAAAACATTCAGTACAATGCATGTAATAGCTACATTTGTATGATATACATACTTGGTAAAAGCTTTCTCCTTTTCATCATTTAGACAGGTAGGATCTGGTAAATCATGTGCAGCACTCAGGACAGGAAGACAGTGTGGTAGGGGGTAGAAAAAATAGCAGCCAGGAGATTTTTTCTCTTTTCTGAAAACTTTGACCAAACGTTTAAAGCCAAAAGAGACTGAAAATTACATGGTGTGTTATTTTTTTTACCTTATTAGACATACCAGGAAGAAGTTGTGGCTCCAGCATTGCAAACTGAGACACTGAAACACCCGACTGGGCAAGTCTGTTAGACACTGTTTGAAATTTACTTCTTATCTTTGTTTCCTAGTCTGTAAAATGAAGGTGTGTTAGTCTGTATTCAGATCCCTGTATATTGGTTTTAAAACCTGCCCTTCCAGCTGGCCATGCAGCTGTTAAGCTTCAGTAACTAAAGATAGAGGGTATCTCCATGGTATATGGGGCAAAGCAGAAATAACACCTAAAGGTCAAACTTTATTTGTGTAAGGATGCAAGTTAACTTGACTTCACCACCTTAAAATAGTTCAGATTCACACCATTTTATGTGTTACAAAGTTTGGCCCTTCAGGTGGAATTCCTTCACTTGAATATCTTGATTCTGTGCAGAATATGTGCCCCTGTTTGAGCTTCAGCCATAGCAGTTAAAGTGCCAGAATCAGTTCAGAATAAGAGCTTTACTGTTCGTGATCTTTATCTGGAGGAAGAAAAAATTGGCTCACTATGTGTGTAAGCAGACCAAGGATTCCCGTTAGATGGGGGCAATAGTAATTTAGTGAACAGAATCAGCAGAGAAGCACACCTCTTCCATCTCACTACTCTCCTCTAACCTTTTACATAATTTTCTCCTAACTTATATTTTAGTAGCGCTTTTCTTATAATTTAACATAAGCTTTTCTCAAGTTTAGAGCACATAGCCAGTGAGAATAGTGTGTTTTTCTCTATTTTTAATTTATAATCCTTGCTTGCCAGTCTTCTTCTCTAAACACAGAATTGCTTCTACTGTTTGAGATGCTCATGTGTGTGCAAATGCTTGTGCTCTTTGCTTTTGTCTTGTACCGTCCCGCATGCACTCATCTTCTTTAGTATCTCAGGTTTTGTACTGTAGCAGTAACCTTTTACAGAATTCCCTTCTACTCTGAAATTGTGCTGTTAAAAATAAAAAAGAGAGAAACTAAGAAAAAGTGAAAGAGCCTTTAGCTTACCTTGAGGCCTCAGCCAACAGGAGTTTAAATGTGTGTCAAGAGAGACAAAACTGATATAATCAATAAATTTTGCAATCTCATCAACGTCATTGACTTTCTTTTTTTCTTTTTTCTCTCAAATAATTAGAACCATTTCGTTTTCTCAGCTACTGGTTGCTTCCCATCGAAATAAAAACATACTGCACCATGTGGGGCTATGAAAACATAACTTTCTATGTTATTTTCTATAGCCCTTCTAAAAAGCCAGCCACATTGTGAATAAGAATCCTAATGCTTTCCTCTAATACCTTAAAAATTCAAAGATATAAACAGTATTTCTGTAGCGAATCATTCTCACCTCATATTAATCGCTGATTTTTCTGCTGCTATAATGATGCTGTTTCCCAACAGCCCAAATGTGTCTGTCCTTTCGCTGAGGTCATAATGACTGTTAAATGTGCCACATTTCCTCTGTCAAATTGGGAAAAAATGGCAGATTATATATCAAGGCTTTACTTTGATGCATAACTTTCCGTGAAACACACGTCACCAGAATAAACTCTGGTACCCGTCCCATTGGGAATGGGAACTCATAAATACAGAGTTGAAGGTAATTGGCCCCCACTAACCACAAATGTTACTATTCATTGTGTTACCCAGACGTTTGTGACTAAAGTTGTTGTTTTAATGGAAAGCCTTTCAAATTGGTCTTTAAACATGCTTCACCATTTTTATTAGTTGTTAATTCCATTTTTAAGTACCTATTGTTGGTAATATCCTCTTAGCTTGAAAATACAAAATCTTTCCGTAAGGATTCTGTCCATTTTTAATTCATTGATTTACTGAGGTTTTCTTCTTCACTGGATTTCTGACGCAGCAGAAATTAAAAGAAATTCTTAATTGTTTCTGCAATGGTATCAGCATTGACATCTGCATGAATATAAACAGATTTGAGAAGATTTTTCTTGTTCATTTACTGAAGGGAGCTGTGCTTTGTTAAATTGATTTAAGTTTCCAAAAATGGGTCAGATAAACTGAAATAATCTCTCGAGTTGACGTTCTTCTTTCTAGCTACTTACACTTTGTTTTTGTTTTGGTATGAAATAATGTCTAGAGGCTTCAGTTATCCGATCCTTATATCATGAGAATCAGTGGTTAACCATAAACATGGGTTTCAGCTTTACTCTGTTGTGCATTAAATCTCGGGTCTTGGAATTTGTGTTGTTTTTTTCTGACCAGGACTTTGTTTCTTCAGTAGCTGAATTTTGAGTTTTGAATGTACTCAAACTGTTAGAAATTTTGTGGAATCCTTTCAAAGAGGAGGGACAGATGTGTGCGCCAGGCAGGCTTCTCCAACCTCAAATATATGCAACTACATGACAGAATTGCCATAAGGAAGCAGGGATAAGGTATATTTTGTAGGTCTCGCATATCTGATAGCTGTTTTATGTATAAATCTGATGGATGCTTGATATCTACAGTGTATTCTTTGCCAATATAGAAATGAAGAATTAATTAGCTTCTCTGATATTGAGAAGCTTCTCTGGATTTCTGTCTAAAGTCTTAGCTCCAATTTGGATACCCACGACTGCACTTTTCTAAGGTAAACAAGCAACAAAGTTTTGTTGTACGCAGAGAGTATCTGCTGAGGTTTTAGACGAGTATATGTGAAGCAATGCACTTAAACGAGTGTGAACATCATTGATATAGGGCATACCTACTCATTATTTACTGCTCAGAGTCCAGGCAAATCCTGAGAGTAGCTCTTCTTCATAGAAGTACAGCACTGTCTGGTTGTTCTCTTTTTTTCTTTGCATTTTGTTTGGCAATCCATATGAACATTTCATTTATTTTCTATAATGTCTAAATCATTAAAAGAAAAGCTTTGGGGTGCAATATGAGACTGACAAAGATAATTATAGTTTTAAAGCCTTAAGAGGTTTCATGCATCATATAAAATTTTACATTCCACCACCAATTTAAATCAATTACAATCTTTAAATCTATAATTGTGCTATTTAAAGCATTTTAAAGGGCACAATGCATGTGGTATTTCTCTGTGTGTTCCAAAGTATTTTCACAACAGGTCTATTTATTGTGTGAAAGCATCTAGAGGCTATTAAAAGATGATCAGAGGCATTATTAACTCTTTAGTTTGTC
Source organism: Patagioenas fasciata (assembly GCF_037038585.1). Classification (NCBI taxonomy): domain Eukaryota; kingdom Metazoa; phylum Chordata; class Aves; order Columbiformes; family Columbidae; genus Patagioenas; species Patagioenas fasciata. The sequence continues at coordinate 11,556,337 of NC_092535.1, read as the reverse complement.
TCCTTAATGTAAGCAGCAGATACGTTTAAGCATTATTTATCACTTAGTCTCAGTTGTGCTAAATTTCTCAGCCTTTAGTCACAATAATTTTAACGAAGCTTGGAATAGATCATGCAGAGTGTCCTCATAATGCTAAACCAATGACTTCTTTGTGCTTGGGTGAGCATGTATTCTCTTTCATATTACAACAAGGAAAAGAAACAGAAGACTTTTCTAATTTATTCTTTTTATGCTAGATCTAGATCACTGCACAGGTAAAGATGGTGCTCTTTATTTTTCATGCGAAGCCCTTTTCTTGCTTTGTGCTTAGTTTATATCAAGGGATTTCAGCACCCTGTTTAAACTACTTTAGCTACTTAGCTGATTTACCAGGAAGAAATTGCCATAGTCTTTCAAAATCCTAAACCAGAAGTTTCAAATGAATATAGTTTTGGTGAGTCTTAGTGATTTTATTCTGATAGAAATTCTAAAATCTGTTTCCATTTCAAATTTGTACATACATTGAAGGTCTTCCATGAAATTAAATTTCTGAACAACATTTCCCAAAACTTTGTTTCATTGAGAATTTTAACTTTAAATAAATAAATAAATAAATAAAGAAAGAAAGAAAGAAAGAAGCAGATGTGAGGGACTATGAGTCAGTTGAACTAAAATGCATCAATTTTTCTTCAAAAATACTGAGAAAATGCTCAAGGGACTCATGTTTCCAGTAATTCTAACAACAAATTTTGACTGTCCAACTACTCGTATTTGATCCTCTCTATTTAAATTTTTAAAAAATAAAATAAAAAACCCAGCCAACCAAAAAAGAAAACAATAACCACGACCTTTTAGTAGCAATTGCTGCTGGTAAAAAATTGCGGTATTCCCATATACACATCAGTGCAACTCTGGTGCTTAGCGGAAGATGATGGTAATGAAAATTTCTGTACTATACTGAAAATAATCCGTGAACTTTTGTGGACCGTCGACATGGGGAAGCTGCATGTTGGTTTTCAAAAGTATTTTAAGTAGGAGTTTTCTTTCTAAGAAAATGCAAGTTCTGTCTTTTTTGACAGAGAGTATCCATTACTATAGAAACATAAACAGATTTTGTAACTGTTGAATGAATGGACACAATCTGAGTATCTGTCTTTTCAAAATAGAACTATGGGTGAAGTCCTCTGCTGTGCAGGGAGCGCTGCTTTAGAAAGATCCTTTTTTACATTAATTCAAACCCCAACTAGCCCATAGTACTAACAGCAAAAACTCATTTTGTTCTCAAGCAACTCAGATACACTCGTTCATGCATTCCCCTGGGGGTCAGCAGGAAAAAGGAGCCCTATGCCAAAGCCACCCCTCCTTTGTGCCTGCTCTGAAGAAAGGATTGTCTTGTCCTCAGGTAGCGAGGAACTGTAAATTCTGATTATCTGCCTTAGGCATCCTGTGTAATTTGGAGATCACCTGATACAAGTTGATTATACGCAATGCCAAAACAAGTAATTCCCGTACATATAGAGGCCAAAATTATATTGATTATTTCACAGACTTTACCAGGTTTTCATACGTGGAGTCAGTGCCAAAAACGTACCTACGCAAATCCCCTCTGCAGTTTTGCCGGCGGTGATATTCTGCTTCAGGTTTTGGTTCTGAGCAGCACAATAACCCCATGGTGCTGCTGGCACCACGGAGGGAGCTGAGCTTGGGTGCTGAGAGCAGCAGTTCTAAGGACAGACAAACTGGTCCTGTCATCCTTGTGAAGGCAGCAGGAACCTTGTCCTTGCGTTCAGAGGGAACAGGACACAAACCCTGTTTCATAAGCATTCATGTCAATGAAATTAATTGTCCCAAGTGCTGAGATAGCCGTGCAAGATCTCTCTCCACGCAGCAGAGCTGAAATTGGACACAGCACCTCTTTTTTTTCTTTACAGAGGATTTCCTGTGGGAGCATTAGCTGTAGGAAATCATCTGGAACCATCCCCTTTGCTGCTGTTTTGTAACAAGGGCAAGATGTTTTTCGTGTTCCAACATCTCCAGCATTGACTGGCACCGAAGTAGTATGCAATCTCAGGGCATATACAACTGCCCATGTCATTTTGTTGGTGGGTTAAGTATTATTTTCTAACTCTGATCTCATTTACGAACCTTTAGGATTGCAGTCGGATACTTCCAATAAAATTTACCTTTTCTTACCTATTAAAAATAGAGCAGATTGATCTCTTACTCCTGCAAGTCACTAGCTGTGTGACTGCTGAAGACCCTTTATTTTCCTTTCCACTTTTCCCCCACCCTCACATGAAAATTTTTGTGCTTTTCTGATGTGTAACACCAGAAGGTATTAGTTCCCCTCCCACTTGTACCAGTTAGGAATATCTCCAAATGGAGTCATTGTGGCAGGTGGAGGGAATTTGGCAGAGACTCCGCATCATCTGGCATTGCCAGAATTGAGTCTCTGTTATTTCTCTGCCCACCCAGCACATTCCAGGCCCTGGTACATGGGTGGTGGGTCAGTGCGGGGTCTGTGCAGCTCCACGAAACCTCTGCAGCTTCAGGGCTGCCATGGCCTGGGGGATTTTCGGTCGGTCAGATGGACTTGCTTACCTGGGCAACACAAAGGGATTGAAATGAAGTGGTGAATCTAAGCTGAATGTGTTTGTAAAAGGCCAAGACCATTAAGACTGGAATAAAATAGATTGGTGGAGAGTGGAATCAGATCCCTGGGTATTGAGGATATCGAGTGGTTCTATCTTATGTTACTGCATTAAAAAACAGCAAAGAAGCTGCAACAAACCTCCAAAATGGGAGAGGTCTGGCATTAAACGCAACGAAGTCTGGCACATTTGGGGGTAATCTAAGTTTTATTTTTAATATTTTCCTTTCTGGGTGAAGGTGCAGTTGTCAGTGCCAGAGGTTTGATGCAACATGCATAATGAAAATGATGTACAAGTGCAGTTTTTCACAGAAATAAAGAAAAAAATCCTGCCTTAAAAATAATTCTACCCTCTCAAAGTATCCAGAGAACTAGTCCAATAAATAACGGAATGTCACTATAGATTAAATAGATTTTGAGATGACGAGTCTTTTATTTTTGCAGTAATAGTAGAAAATAAAAAAAAGCCATTTAAAAATCGGAACAATGTTTTTATGTTCAAATAACAAATATAAATTTCAAAACTGTTATCTCCATATTTCTTAATGGTGATGTATTCCCAGTTTTAAATCCAGCAAATACCCGTTTTTCATTCTAGAATTAAGTTATCCTATAAAGTACAACAACTGATAAGAATTTATAGTGGAAACAGTGATTATTGATTCCTAATACATAAAGGATTCATAATACAAACCGCAGTGGCAAAAGATTTTTGTATTTTATTTTCATATTTATTTGGAAAGTATATAAATGCAATGGTTTATTTTTCTAAACTGAGAAAAAAGTATAAAATGCTTTGAAATACTCTTGCCTATGAAGGTAATAAGAATAATAAGTGCTTAGATTATTGGGTAAAATGTGTTTTTCTTTAAATAGAATATATCAAAATAATGAGTTGAGGATTTTGGAGCATGCCTACCACAGCTCAAGGATGTATACCTTCCAGCAACGGCAGCAAAACCAAAGCATCACACAGAAGTCAGTGTTAATAACCCGAGATGAACAAAGGTGGGCAAACGAACAACAATGATCATCCTACAGAAGTAATCTGATTTCTACACAGAGGTTATTAGCGGTCCTGGCTAACTCCTAAATAGTCTTTTTAGTTATACATGAAACGCAATGAGAAATTTTGTAGGGGAACAGATCAGCTTCCATTTCCCGAGCATTTTATTGTAAAAGAAATCACTGCAGAAATGTAAGACTTCTAAACTTATAAAAATAACTCAATGTTGCCCTTTTAAATTGTTTCCACTGACAAGCGAAGTCATAGTGGCATTTGTTCATCCAGATCCCAGTACACACATGTATTCATAATGATACATCCCTCGAATGGCACAGTTCTTCTGTGGTTGCTACCTGTCAGCGCTTGTACTCAAGAACCTTGAATATCAGTGACTCACTAATGTTTTATGATATTTTACCTCACTTTATGGTAGTCATTTATGACAAGACCAGAATGACATAAACTGCCATAAAGCAAAGCAATGCAATCACACAAATGACCATAAATCAAGGTTGCAACAGAAAAAGGTCATAAAAGGAAAGAAAATTGGAGAAAACAACATTTGAGTTCAGATTCCGAAGTCTGGAGTTAGCAGCACCAAACTTGGGGGCAGATGGATGTGAGCAGCCAGCACATTGAGTGTTCTGCTGATACTAATCATCCTGTGTGTGGATGCACTGACAGATTGATACGTAGACGGGCTCTCATTACTTATAAGCCCCTTACGATGTACAAAGAGTTTCTTGCAGCTGCATGCATGGGCTTTTTTCCTCCTATCAAGTTGCTTCAGCTTTTTCCTATACCCTAAGCAATTCACAATGCAGATGGACAACTTTCATATGTATATTTATGTATATATTTGGGTTTTTTTTTAATGAAAAATGTGCCTGTTAATCAGGCTGCCCACCTCTAAAAGAGTGAGATTGAGATGTGCTTTTCTTGGAACTCTTTTTTTCTTGGTCTGGAAGAGAAGCTCCTAAGCAGGAGGGGTGATTGGATGTCGGAAGGTGGTCAGATGGGGATTAGACAGAAGCATCCCAGAGCTGGGGGGCTGTGGGCGATGGAGTTGGAAGCAGCGCTTTGCTGTGTGGTGGCCATGCTCACAGAGCTGCCTTATTGTGGTGCGGATGGGGACAAGAGGAGAACCAAGTGACGTCAGGGAGGACAAGGAGCTCTTCACCCCCGCAGAGTCAGAGCCTAATAGGGCAGCAGAAGCTGTGTGCAATAAGGTATAACGGTACGTATACCACACCTTAAAGTTATACTACCATAAAAATGAGAAACTGCCAGCAGTGGAGATAACAGCATTTATGAGGAGAATTTATGGGCTGCTCATGTGGAATAAATATATACAGTACACAAACACCAGTGGGGATAAATTCCACTGGACAAGCCTGTTATTTTAACAGTAACCTTGAAAATATTATGTTATTTAACCAAAGAAAGTGTTAAAGAAACAATACATAATTTAATCTCCTTCTCTACCCTGTACAATTCATCTCTGTATTAGTAGCAGTGATGTTTTAAGAAATATGTGCATAAGATAAACACCGATAGTTAATTGTGTTTATTTTAACATCCTTATGCTTCCCTGTCCCACACCCTTGTGCTTTCTTCTTATGTGCAACCCTATTTCTAATGTGCTGATGTGCTTTAAAACCTATGAAGCCATATTTTTATCCCTATCCTTTATCTAAGACTTCTAATTCTTCCACTGTTCTGCTTCTCTGTTTCTGAAGTCAGTTGCTTTCGTCTTTTGTAGTATCGGAACTGCCATAATCATTTCTAGTCATTTTTTTTAAAATTCCTCTTTGTCAAAGGACATCAATGTAGTAAAAGGATATGACAGAAAAGCAACAGATTAAAAATAAATAAATAAATAAAGCGAGCAAGTACATTGCAGTGAGCTGAGTTGGGATGCCAAGCCATCAAATTCAGAGATGCAGCAAAGTGATGAGTTCTGGTCCTGCCCTGCGTCTCTGCAGGACTCTGTGCTGCGGTACAATCTGCTTCCCTCCTTGTCCTTCTGCAGGAGAAGATCTGCAACATTTGGGATCATTCCAATCTACTTTTGAAAGGTGCATTTCCTAGCCAGAAGTAGCGTCACCTGTGAGTCACACACTGAGAGGGAAGGGGGAGATATCAGCAGGTCAGAAACTCTTAGCAAAGGGGTTTGGTGGTTAATCAATCCGCAGTGCTGGGATACATCATCCCTTCACAACTTCATTTTCCTGTTAGCTCCCTATCTGTAGCAGAAGACAGCATTTGGGAAGTTAAAATGCCATTGCCCTACACTCTAGAAGAAAACATGTTAACCTTTCAGAATATTTTCAGAACAAATTTTAGGATTTATTCACCAAGGTGTAAATTCACTTTCTCTGACTGTTCTCTTGCTGCCAAGAAAATAAACTAGGACAGTTAACAGAATGATCCAAGAGTAAAGAAAAAGCTGGTATCTTAATTTTTGATGCAGCCTGTGTGTTCTCATTACTATATTGTCTGTTTGTATTACTTTTGATTTGTAATGTAATTGGGGAACTATAGAAATGTTAATGGGAAAGATAGTGTTCTGAATATGACAAAGTTGTTTACTAATTGTTGCCTTTAACTTAGGCTAATTTTGTAGTATTGAAATATTTAAAAATGTTTTATTTCTTTATTTTTATGTTGTCATGAAAGCATTGTTTATTTTGAACTCCATTCTCAAATGAGCTGAGCTTTCTCCCCCTTTAAAACTGGGAAAATAGTTCAAATTAAAAATTTGTTACACTAGGGTTCAATCTCAGACCTTTAGGCAAGCCCATCCATTTTGTTAAATATTTAGATGAGAAATTGTTGCTTGTATGTTTATTTATTTATTTTCACAACATCCACTGTGCTGCTCATTATCTTAGGGGAGATGGAGAATATTGCAATGATTATTAGTAAGCTTGGTAATGAGATTACTGAACCATTTGCAGTTGACTTTTTTGTGATGCATAATTACAGGGGTTTATTTACAGTGCCTTTAGAGGTTTTGTTTTTGTTTTTTGCCTTTTAATGACTCACATTTATACCCTTTGTTCTTCATGTAAGGGATAAGATTCTATCTCTGGTTGTTTTGCATTTCTCTCCTCCCAACAGCCCTCTCCCCCAGTGAAATGAATGTGTGTTATACTTCAGATATAAGTAAGAAGCTCTTATTCAGTCAAGTGATCCTCATTCTGCAAGCTCTTATATACTTGAGTAATCTGACTGATATTAATTGGGAATACTCAGGTAAATAGGCTTATTTGTACATTTGTCCTAGATGACTCTTCCAGTCTATGTTCAAGCCAACGGAGAGAGTCTGATCAACTCTTTTCAGCCTTGACTGTCTCATAAATATGATACATTAATAGGAAACAGAAAGGAAGACCTGCTTTCCAGGTCTTAATTGTCTCATAAATGGGGGTTGTTAAGGTTGATTACCATATTGTCAACATTTATTCCTCACGTTCTTGACTGTTACCTGCTTTTCCTCCTAAATAGCTGTGATTTCAACAATTTCTGAAGCTTTTGGTGGAGGATTCCTGCTATGGAAGAAAAAAATCTAAGAGAAGTGGGGCAGTTACTGGCTTGTGGTGCAGGAAAGGCCTTTGGGAATAGAGAATTATGGAATAAAGTTGCCCTGGTTCCACACCTACTTATTCTGAATTGCAGACATCCTGTGTTTAGAGATCGCATGGGTTATGCATGTGAAAATACAGTATCTATGTTCTCCTGTTGTCTCAAAGTCTTCAACATTGGTGAATGGTCTCCCATAGACTCCATGGACTCTGTTTTGTTGTAAGGCAGTGAAACCTCAAACACTTTTTGTTTGTTTTACCAGATTCATTTACAATAGGTTAGATTTAGAATTTTCACACCTTTGTACATGAATTTTATATACCCAACTTTAATCACCTAAATAGAGCACAGGCAAAAAGATGGAAATGCATATTGTTATGCGACATTGAAGTTATGGCACTGATCTTAGGTATTATTCAGAAATCAATGGGAAATTTCATTTTTTTTTTAATTCTGAGCTCATTTCCATGTTCAAAAGCAAATCTGTGTTGGACACTTAGAATTTATATAAATCCATAGTTAACTTTAAAAATGCCTCAAGTGCAATATTTATTTTTCTCTTCAGCAGCAACCAAGTTACTTCCTGAAAAAATCAAAAACTGCACAGCACATTTCAATTTAGTTGAGAAAAAAAATCCAGAATAATTGACTTTCCTTATGGAATAACAGCAAAGCTAAAATCTTGGGGTTTTTATGTCCAATAGTGTCTCTTGACTGTTTCATTATCCCAAGAATAAAACAGCAACACAAAGAGATACATAACCTGTTCAAGGTAATTTAAAGCCATATCCCAAACACATTGACTTGAACAGAAATACTTTCTGCAACTTAAATGGATCAAGTCTATGGAGAGTTGGTGGAAGTGAAGGAAAATGACCATTTCTATTTAGCTTGCATTCCAGCCATGTACTGTAATGCTGAATTCACATAACAGTGGGATTAAGAAAACACCCTCCATTATTTTTAATGTGCAACATGTTCTTGCTTCCTTTGAGCCAAGGATCATGTGAGTGTGTTCATAGGATTGCTGCATTCTGTTCCTTTTTCTCTAAAATTGTACTAATACTCTTGTATGAAGTGCACGCAAGGCAGTGACAGTCACCATGTATAAACTTGATTTCTGAAGTACTGCACCGTGAAGTGAGAGAAAAGCTCATTAGAATTTACCCTTTCCTGGAAAGAAGATGGTCCCAAAAGTCTGCTGTACATCCAGGGTTAATTTTACTCTTTGAAATTACAGATTCAGCTAAACTGCCATCAGCTCATTCTGATAACTTGTCACATTGTTGGAATTTAAGCACCGGTGATCCACTGGGAGTAAACATCCTTATGTACTCTACCTAAAGGATGGCTACCTTGGGGTTTCTACCAAGCCTACATGATCATATATTGACGCTAGGCTTATTTATTTCAGTGGTTCTGAAGGACACTTAATCATCTTACTAAGGTGCCCTATGTGGTACATAATTAATATTGTACATTGACTTCAGAAGAAAGCTTTGGGAGGATTTGGATGATCCAAAAGAAATGTGGTAACTTCTTTATATTCAACAGAGATTCTGTGAGGTGAAGACTGAGGTCCTCTACTTAGATGAGGAACAATGAGAACGTTTCTTTTTCACCCCTTGCCCCTAACGCTTATAGTATTCTCTCAGTTTAAACACCGGCCCAGCGCTAATTTTTGTCAAAAGTGAGAGTGAAAAATCATTAATTCAATTTCTCACTCTTGTGCCTCTGGTGATTGCTGTCACTTCAGGTAATAGCTTGTCTGTGGTTCTGACCCAATTCTTAAACCAGTCTTTCCATACTCAACCAATTAATCTAATGGTTCATTAATTGCAAACATCTGAAATCATTAGAACCTGATTGAGCACAAAAGCATCAAATCCTGTGAAGCTGCGACTGCTTAGCCAGCAAATGGTCTCATTGCAAAGGAATGTCAATGTTTATAGTAAATGTAACCTAAACTAGGGTGTTCATTGACATATCCCTCCATTTGTATACAACGGCTCTGACATCTATCAGTTCAAGAGTGCATGATTTATCCACTGCTATATCCTGGAACTGACAAGCCAAAGATTACAGCTTAACCTACATGAAAGCAGAGGCTGTATGTATTCCTAAAATAAATATTTAGTAACTGACAAGCTCTGGTTAATATTAATTCCTGATAGAAAGCAGTCAATTTAAGCTTACTTCATGCCAAAATCTATTTGTATTTTGTAAATCATTTTTCATGAATATAGTCTAGAGAATCTCAAGAAAATATGTTAGTGGGGGAGGGCTGCTGTATCAGTTGCATTTTATGTATATCTCATTTCTGCATTAAAGACAACCTTCCGTGGGCCTGTAAAGCGGGGCAGATTTGAGAGAGGACACACACAAACAGTACTCTGGTAACCGTGAAATAGAGACTTTTAATTAAGTGAATTTAGTGCGTGTAAAAGATGCTAAATTTACCATTCTGGAACATGAGGCCTTCTGTTTATCCGCAGGGGACACGGCACAGGTAGTGCTAAACTCCACTGCCAGACTGCATCCTGGATCCCCCGACTCCGTGATGCGCTCTGTCTTTCATTTTTCTTTTTTTCTTCTTTTGTTTGTTTTTAGAGGCTACTAATTGTTCTACTAATAAATACAGAAAGAAATAAAAAATTCTGTTAGAGCACTTCTGAGCATTGGCATTGTCTTAAATGTTCTTGTCTTGCTGCTCTGCTGGCAGCTGCCTTCCTACAGAGTTCAGTCTGGGGCCAACAGTTAGTGCTCTCCTCAGCATGGATAATGTAAGGGGAAAATTATATTTTCCTTTTGAACACATGCTTTGGTAAATGCCTTCATAAAAAGAGAAAAGCCTAGTGGACTGCTTAGTTCATGGTTACAAATAAGAATGCGGGCATAATGCAAATAGGAGCTCGTCCTACCTGTGCAGAGGACAAATACAAATCCTGTCCAAGCCATAGCACAGAACCAGTAAATACTGATGGAAAATGGCCTCACACCATGCAAGTATGGCTCTTTGGCTTCAAACAGGAACACATCCCCTATTTGTGTATAACATTTGCTATCTTTTTCTCTTTTACACACAATGTGTGTACACACACAGCTTCATCCCACAGTATTCAGCGCTCCATGTGTGCATTCAAGATGCCTCTATTTCTCAGGTTCATTTTTTTTGGCTGAGCCTTCATCTAGCCTGTAGTTTCAAGAGATGGCTTCTATTCTTTCAGTTGATTCTGTACTTGATTTCTTCTTACGTATGTCCTTAAACAAAGATTAAGTGCAACTCTTCTAAGTTGATGATGTAGCAAAGCTGAGCACTGTGTGTTCATCACGATAATATTGTGAATACACTTACCTAGGTTTGGACTCTTGATCCTCAAACTGTTTATAACACAATCGTGCTTGTATGTCCATCACTATACTTCTATAAATCTTTAGTGAGCAGAAGGGCAAAAGGGTTGGCTCTAGTCTTCCCAAGCTGTGGTCCTTCAGCTGTAGTAAGCAGCCCACACAGTCATAGCACCGGTTTTTGAAATATTCCCATTTAAAAGATTGATAATACGGCTGCGTAGTGACATCCAAAGGGCTTAAGTAGCTGTACATTCAAGGAACTTCTACCCCTGCAGATAAGAGGGGGGGATTGTTTGGAAAGGCTACCAAGCAGAGAACAGCTAGAGAGCCAGGACTGCAGGATAATCAGGGCAGGAGCTGGTTGTGTGCGGCTGGCGATAGATGAGCAGTATCAGTAGCCCTAATGATCCAGGGCAGTGGCCTGAGGAAGTCCTTGGAGTGTGGTTTCCTTTATCACTTTTACTGGACTGCCCTTTGGGAATGACTTATGATCTGATGGTTTGATCTTTTGTATTGTGTATGGGGTTATTGCACCTTTTAGTTCCTGACAACAGTAGTAAAGCTGCCAAGTATTACTTAAAGTGTGGGAATGTTTATAAGAACTCAGCAAAGGAGAGTGCCTAGTATCCAGAGCGCTAACAGGACAAGAAACATTACCAAACATCTAGCAAAATGGTGTGCCGTGGTGTCTGCTGTGATACCTTGCTTTGAAATGACCTTTTGCAGCTGGCGAAATGAGCCTTTATCAGAATGCAAGGGTCAGTAGCAATGTAAATACTGACAACCATAATCCCAGGATATCTCTGTGCTTATATTTGAGGAGAACTGCATGTGTTTTTAAATATACACGTATGCTCATATCTGTTATAAAATTATTTCAGCTGAAATCTCAAAATGTTTTTGCCCTGAACGTTAAATGGAGTGACATTATTAGTTTTTTGACAATGTTCTAATGGAATTATAGTTCAAAATATTCCGTGAAAACATTAGTCTCCCCCATCATCAAGGTGAATTTTGTTTGCATGCTCTTTTCCCAGAATACTGATGTTAATTTTTGCTTAACTTTAGTCTTACAAGGTATGAAGCAATTTAACAGACTCTGTAACCTTTCATTAAAGTTCAGTGCAGTACTTAAGCATGTTGGGTGCATTAATTGTTAGCTGACAGCTATTATTTCTGTGAAACCCTTTTGTAGCAAAATTTCTGCTTGATGGATTGGATTTTACAAAATTTGCATTTCACTGAGCCAGAGTCAACTGGTACTTAGAGCTACGGTAGATATTTAAATAAGAAAACAATAATTTTTAAACTATTGTTAAACAGCTATTACAGCCATGAAACTTATTTAGGATTAACTCTTTCTTACGGAGTTCATATCCCTGCAGTACTGGTTTTGACATATCATTATAACAAAACTGCCTTCTAAAATAGATAGGACTAAATGCCTACACCCAGTCCAGAGTGCTGGCAGAAAGCTGGCATGGAGACCACTGATCTCTATAAACACAAGGGAAAACCCCAAAAAATCAGCAGGTGAAGAGGGTTTTGTGTTTTCCTAAATGTCTGTTTCAGAGATGGAGTCAAATACATATATTTCCTACTCAGGATGCTATTAGATGGTGTAATGCACAGTGAGCAATTCTCTGAGGTGCTGGAGAGCGTGGAATTTCTCAGATAGTAAACTCTGAAGACTTTAATGGATTAACATAGTTTTCCTGGCTACTGACTTTGCAATGACCCTTGCATCTAGCAGACTAAACTACCATCAGCACTACGAGAGTGAGATAATAGAGCAGCAGTGTTTGCTGGGTGAGGTTCGGTGCTGCTGTGGAGGAGATGGTGAGAAAGGGGCAGGAAAATATATCAAACCTCTGAGATGGAGAAAGAGTTGCCAATGATAAAAGTAAACCACTTGGGAAAGAGCATGAAAGGTTTGTGTTTTAGCTACTTGGTTACAAGCTGCTCCAGAAGCGTTATCAGAACAGTTGTCAGTGTGTGTTTAAATAAAAATTGAAAAACAAGAGGCAAAGCTGAAGCACATACAGCATATGAGAACATCAGATCTGTTAGCCTGAAGGTATCTGACTGAACATGTTGGCCTAGGGTGAAGAAGCAGGGCGGGAAGGCGGAACAAGAAAGAGGATCCCTTGGGGAAACGAAATTGTCCAACAAAGAGGAGGCGTTTGGGGAGGAGTTATGATAAGATGGGTCTGCAAAGCAAGATAGGAGAAAGTTTCTTATAAGAGCATTAAAATTTTCTGAATTGAGAAGACAATCACTTGACATAGAGATGAAAGACCATGAAAAGTAAGGGTAAAGTGCTAGTTGATAATCTGGGTTCTTTATGTATACACGCTGATTTTTTTCAATGATACATCATTATTAAAATCATTTGGACTTTTGGTTTTTTAATGTACATGTCTGTGCACCCTATCTGATCACAGCTCTATCTGTGCTATCATCCTTCCTGGTTGCTGATATATTCCTATACTTATTTAGTGAAGCTTTGTGGAGTAGAAGTCTAGGAACGTGTTTCTGAAAAGGATCGTGAGCATAAATGTAAAAGGAACAGATATTCGATTAATTATTATTGCTGAGTAATTAAAAATGTAACACTACGGTTGTTTTGGTAGTGACAGAATAAATTTCTAATTCTTTGATTATGTTAAAGACCTGAATAAAAGCTGAGTTGTGCCTACCTATAACTAATTCAATTACGTACTATAATTTGCTAAAATTAGCTGACTTTAACCACTAATCTTAGAAGCCTTATTAAATACATAAGAGTAGCAAGAAATTACTTAGATCATCAGTATTATTTCATCAATAGTGGAAAGAGGATGTTACTTCTTTCTATATACTAGAAATCTGATGAGGAAAGGAGAAAAACAGAGAGAAAAGTGAGGTACTTAATTATTCAAGAGGGAATTTCCTCTTCAGCAAATTCCTCTCTCAACTCAGCCAAATGCTGTCACTACATGACTTCTAATTTTCAATAGAATTTGGATAGCAGGTCAGAATTTTTAACAATAACACTGTGGAGTCTGTCACAGATACTGGTTAAGTGTTTTTGCTTCTTTATTAATTCAGGGGTCTGCTGTAAGTATCACGTAATAAGAGCCCATACACCTGAGTTCTTTGCATGTTCTCTTTACAGTTTCATTTTTACACTCAAGAGATAAAGGAGAAATAGCTCAAGAGTGTTGCAATTTTAGCAGTGTTCTCTGAAGTTCCAACCCACTATCCTTTTCACAGGTTATTCCCACAAGTCCCTTATCCCACAGGTATCTTGCATCTATCACTGGATGGGAATGAGCCCCTTGGGTTGAATTAGATCAATATCTTGACCTTCAGGAAGATGCTTTGTTTGTATCAAGTAGACAATAAAAAAATATTAAAGGAAAAAATAGTATATTCGTTCTATGTAAGACACAGAAGAAATGTTAACTTTAGGCACTCCTTAGCGAATGGAGACAGTTTATGGTGTAGAAAACATGGAAATCTGAGTAATTGTCATTCAAATTGCTAATTACCTCTTGGACATTTGTAAGATAGATGATGAAATCTGTCACATTTGCACTTTCCACTGAGGTTATCCGTATTTCCAAGATGCAGTATCTGTTAGCAAAAATGAAAAGAAAAAGCAAGCAGACTTTGTTTAGGGAAGCTTCGTTATTGGATGTGGCAGAAGAGAAAAAGGTGGAAAACCTACAAAGAGATCACATGAAATAGAGCAGTGCAGCTTGAGATGTCAGTTTTAGGTTTGTTTAAAGCAGAAAATTAGCCATATTTTCATAAGTGAATTGTTATGATTGTGTCCTAATGCTTTCAAAATTAAGCGTTCCCCAAGGTGATGGGCTGGAGAGAACATCTCAGTGGCAGTGTTATACCTAAAAAATAGAAAATGGCCAGCCATACACTCAAAAGGTATGAAATAAGTTGGCTGGTCAACCGCGTGCTGCTATGTGAAAGAGTATTCTTGGGAGGTACAACACACTTTGCATGGTCATGTAATCTGGCACTGCACTGGAGTGTAACAATGGACTAGTTGGGAAACATGAACAAATCAGCAGAAACATCAGCATGCAATTTGTTTTTGTGAAAATTTGATTTTGATGAGTAAGTTTTGAGCCATTCTGTAAATAAAAAAAATAGGTCTTAAAAGTTTCTGTTGAAAAAGAAATGAAAATTCTTCTGGGAATGTAATAAGGGATTACAAGGATGTTTATGACAACACGGCAACTCAACTGCTTTGAAAATGAAGTAGTTAAAAGAAAATATACTCAGTTTACAGTCTCCTATCTTGATAGTGATCTATTTTTTAATATAAGACAGATTTCCAAATAATCTAGCTTCTTGCTCACATGGCATTTCTATATCAGAAAACCTGGATTTTATTCTACCTCACTGGTAAATTAGGTAGGTAGATACAAAATCTGTGATCCAAGCTTTGTGGCCATTTTTCCTGCAAAAGGGTGCTTGAGTGAAATTTACATTATGGAATTCAGAAGTCATGTTTGAAAAATCTTAGTTGCCTTTCCTTTTTGAGTTCTTTAAAAAATTTGAATACTTCTTGAGTGTTGTTTCAACTCTTTTATTCCAGCCTTTTTCTGCTTGAGCCACTATTCTTTTTTGTTGTTGTTTGAAAGTGATTTTTGCATTTAACCTTTTATTGTAGCAGTGAATCTTAAGCATGTCAACTGCAGATGTAGTGAGCAACATCTCTGATACAGCCAAAAAAGCAGTTTTGGTGCAAAGGCATACCTGGTACAGAGTGATACCGTCAGCTTTGGTAACAAACCTGACTGGTGCTTACTTTAGAGGAAGTGGGTCACAGCATTCTTGACGATTAGCATCATTTATCTTTCTTCCCCTCAAGAAGAAAAGCCAAAGAAAGAAATAAAAACTGTGATTAGTTATGTTGTCCCAAGGGAAACTCATTCTCACGAGGCGCATACCCAGATGTTTTGTGTTTTACTGTAACGTATCTGCAGATTTTTGCACCTTTAAGTTTTGTACCAGCGAAATGATTTTAAATCCGAATTAGTGCTTCTTAGACCTTTAACCATAGAAGTGGAACAAGCAACCTGAAGGTGTAGTGATTGATTAGGGGGAAAAAAGAGTTATTTTGGTTTTACCATTGTTAAGTTGCAGATGTAGATGGTTGGACACAAAAAAGAGCACAGAGGAAAGCTGCCCTCCTGGAAAGGTTGTTGCATGCTGAATTTGGGGGTTACACTTTAAGATGTTATTTTTGGTGATGTATAATATGAGCTGGGTCATAAGTGATGGTCGTTTCTCTAAACAGTCTTGCATAGGTTTATTTTACCTTTGACATAAGTGATATTTTTGTGTGTGTACTTGTGTCACTTCTGAGTTTCTCTGCTAATCATATGTAGGCAATAAGGAGACACAAGCTGACCACTACCATTGGGTAGCTGTTGTACGGCTTCCTAATGCCGCAGTGGGATCAGCTAACAGGAATCAACTCGGAGTTCTATTGGGTGGTGGTTTGAGTGCAACATGACTACAGAGTCTGTTCTGCTGTGACAGGATGGAACTAAATCCTTCTTCCTCAGTCTTAACTAGAGACGACCAAAATGTCACACCTTTAACTTCTTTTAATATAAAAATTTCTGAGAAGGGAAGAGAAAGAGTAAGAAGAACTTATTAAATATGAGAAGTTTCTTAAAAGAAAAAAAGAAGGAAAGAAGGAAAAATATGGGGTTTTTTTCCTGCTAATTTTTAATCAGTGCAAATTTCATAGGACAGCTTGCATTCTTCATTGGCAAACAGTAAGTCACTCCAAAAGTATAATCACACTGAAATTCACAGCTAAGATATTGTACAATGGGAACTTTATCAAGCCTCTATCTTGAGGAACTGAGGTATGCCTTGGAGGAATGCATTAGATGCTATGGTTAATTAACTAATTTACTCAATCAAGTTTAACAGTGGTTTTAACTTTAATGGCACCATTACATTTTAATATGAAAATAACAGGCTGTATTCCTAGCATTCCCTGCAGTCCGCCTCCTCTCTACCATCCAATTTACAATTTGATTTTGATTTGTGAAGTCTTAAACCTGCTTATAATGTCAAGTGCGTGTAATACAATATGTCTAGCGAACATTATACATGCCCACCTTACAAATGCAGTTGCTTGAAGTCATAGCTCCTGACAGATAGAGCGCATTCTTCAAGAATCATTGAGTTTGCATATGTCCTTCAGGAAGAAAATGGTATACATGTGTAAATATAAGTAAGCTAATTTTAAGTGTGTGTGAGTGATGTTTCTCAAAGATGATCTGGAGTCCCTGCTGCCTAATCAGAATTCCCTGTCTCATGCCCCTGTTTTCTCTGGGGCAATGCATTGGCACAGCTGGGTCCTGTTATGTTGTGAGTAAAAGATGAAGAGAAAGGTAGTTCAATCTGTACTCCTCAGTTTGCAAGACGCTTCTCTCTGCATAAAAATAAGTCATGATCCCTTTAGGTGTTTCTGTCTCCATGGTAGAGTCCATTCTGGCTCCAGCCTCCCCCAAACGTTTTTTTGTGACATTTTCTACTTCATGCAAAATAAATATTCTATGGATTTCTTGAATGTCATGTCTTAATATTCTGAGACAACCAACTTCTTTACTCTGTGTGTCTTATTTTTGTCTAATTAATATTAAACACTAGATTGAACATGACTGAGAAAATCCTACTCCCCAGGACACTGCTACAACAATTTCCAGTCGCAGCCCATGAGCAAATAAGTTGTTTGTACATGTGTGGGAAGACTTGTGTCCAAAACCAGCAACAGGAGACAACTGCTGCCTTATTGCTAGAATAATTTATAGAGATATTGAAAATGTACCTTCAAGTTGTGTCAGGCAAAGAATCTATAACTCTCCTTGTCAATGGGTTGCTGTGGCTGAAATAGAAAAAGTCTTATTTTGGGGTTGGTTTACAGTAAAACAATTCAAAATATGGTTCCCTTGTATACCGGTGACCAGGTGTAGCAATATTTGGTCTGTGAAGTCATGAACCTCATGTGGCTTAAACAAGGTCCAGGTGTCCAGCTGCATGACTGTCAATGTTGAGAAGACTCTGTCCCTGCCTGGTAGCAAATATTGAGGTGCCAAGAAGACACCTGGTCTCCCTTCCAAACTCTAATGCCCAGGCTGCACTTCAGGACAGAGCAGAGATGGCCCCACGTGCGGCTGGTTGTCCCCACGTGGGTCACACCAGTGAGACCAGGACATTGATTGGAAGAAGCAGCCACAAAATGCAAAGGTGTCAGAGCAAAAGCTTGCTGCTGGATCCACACATCTAGTTTATAATAGATTTAATCTGATTCTGGAAAGGGACAGTAAATCATTGCTAAACAGTTATATCTGATTTTATTGAGAATTTTTACTATCATAGATACAAAGGCTGTACTTTAGAGATTAACTAGGAAAAGTTTTACAAGACAGTAGAGATAATGAATCACAAATTCTGTAAGGGTGAACCTCCTGTGCTGAATCAAAGTACAGCTGTCTCATATTTGCTCTGTGTGCATTTTGCTACCAGTAATTTTGTCATCAATTTTCATATTTTGTTTAAACATATTTGTCTTTTGGACAAGATAGGTCATATTTCACACATTTGATGAATTTTCTCCTTGGTCCAGTTTTACAGGATTTGCACTTAATTAATTGCACAACCTTTAATTCGACAGACTGTTTTTAATGGCTGTGTAGTTTCAAATGCATATACACAGAGGAATTTCAGAAAGTAATTGTTTTTATGTCACTACCATTGAAAGTTGCAATTATTAAAATATACAGATAATGGCACAGAATTTCTTAACTGCTTATACTAAATAACACATTTGCTTTTGTATGCGTATTTTCAGGGTTTTCTATGGAAGCTGGGGTATCACAGCAATGCTTGCGTACAATCCCTGCAACTTGGTACAAAAGCACAGCTTCAGCTTGCAAAAGTATTGGCAAGATTTGCACGTGTACTTTTGCAAGTACGAGCCTTTAATTCTTTTTGCAGAAATTATCTTGAGATTTCATTAATAGCTGTTGATGGAACTATTTGACTGTGCCTTGGCTGGAAGTGCTGCGCTTCACAGCGCTAAACGAATTTCGTATTTCCAAAGCTTACAAAAGCTTAGCAAAGGGAAGACCACCTTTTACTAGGAGAGCTAAACACTGACAGTTGTGGCGCTCTTAAAAGCTTCTTCAGTCCTTAGCAGCCTCGCGGAAGAGGGCTACCTCACCCGGCCAGACAGCTCGCTGCCTGGAAACGTGCCCATCAAATCTGGTTGTCAAACCACCAGGCTTTTCCATGCCTGGTAAAAGGCAGACAGGAAGGAGTAGGCAAAGGTCAATCCTTGTCAGCTCTTTGTAAATGTAATTGTACTGGCAGTTTGCAAGGTGCTTGCCGGTTCCCTAGCAACTTTGTGTATGTGAGGAAGAGTTAAATACATATTTCTCAGTGTGTTGCTTTTGCACTAATTTTGGTAATATGATTTTTTTGTTTGTTTTATTTATTGGTCTTTGTGTATATTTGGAGGTTTGTGTGCATAAGCTGCAAGCTCCCATAAGAAATTGTGCAAGCCTTTGAAAAGAAATCTTTTACAGAGGACTGTCTGACTTGTGAGTTGGAGTATAATCATGATCATTAATCTAGATTCTGACTTCTTTTGTTATGTGGCTCCAAACAAATGTAATTTGTGAAACAAATTCTTTACAGACTCTGTTTTTCATATTGGTAGGGGTGAGCTGCAATCGAAATCTGACCAAATATCACTGAGCGCTTTGAGTGATCTTTTGTAGCGATGACTATTAGATAGGGAATTTATGTCACAAATGACTCCTACAAATGACAGACATAAGAACAGTGATTTTAAGACAGATTTTTGCTTAGAGGAATGAATTTAGGGATTAAGCCGAGGCTTACAACTCCAGTCTAATTTCTAGGAGTTGTCCCTACTTACTCAAAGGGTGAATTAAACTCATTTATCTTATTGAAGCTGAGATAAGGCGGTGGGGCTGACGTGTGCTGCCGATGCGGACTGGCACAGCTCCACTGACCGCAGAGCGAGGTGCTGAGAGAGATGTTACTATAAAGGACCAATTCATACCTGTAAAACTGGTGCACACAGTCCAAATCCACTGGATGGGAATGGCTGATATATAAAACCTTCCAGTCCAGCTGCACTTGCACTGAGAGCGGACTCTCGAGTGGAAGTCGTATGGACCGGACAGGGCTCACTAAGAAGGTCCATCGCTTGAGAAACCTGTCCCTGGGAAAAAGTGTCATCTGTGCAATGTGAAGATGATTATGACGGTGATTAAACACATGTGCAGCGTACTAAACACATGCTGAGAGAAGGATAGAGAGATTCTGCTTGATTTTTCTCCTTCTGTTGCATTAATTGTTGCAAAAAGAGCAGCTAAACACAGTGCAGTTTTTAAGTGTAATTATTTGATCTGCCAAGTCATAGGTTGTTTGCTTTTCAGTATCTAATATTCCCTTTCACTTCATTTGCTGATGGAGTCACAACACTTCCACAACACTTAACGGTAATACTGATGTAAACAGAAATGCATCCAGAATGCTGTGTTAATCCATATTGTTTTAATTTAACAAACTAAATTTCCTGACATGGTTGCTTTGACTTCAGTAGAGTTAAACCAGTAGAGAATTTGTTCCAGTGAGCTTTACAGTGTAACTGACTCTCAGTGATTTATCACTATACATGTCTGCTCGCTTAACTGATAGAACCTACAAAGATGAGCATGGTGGTTTAAATTGCTCGGTCGTGGTGCAAGTAGCAATCGCTCTTTGTTCACTATTATGTACTGTTTTCTGCTCATCTGTACATCGCAAAATGGTTTATAAATTTAGGGTGAGACTGTGCCTATCAAGGTAATTGGATAGTTTAGGACTCTTCTCTGAAATACTCTGGTCTACGGGGGGAATGAGTTGTACTCTTGCTCCAGGCCATTTTGCAGCTGCCGTGTTCCCGTGTTGGGTTCTTGGGGATGGGACAGGGACTGGGTGCTCACCTGCCTGGTGCTGAGGGTGCTCTGCACAAGCACAGTGCTGCAGAAACTGTGCCCAGGCCCATAGACACTTCCAGCTAATCTTACATCTAGGTTGTTGTGTTTTGTTTTGTTTTCCTTCTCTCTCCTTTTTTTCTGAGCCCTGGGAATAAAAACAAAAATGGCAGTTGCTAAAGTGGGAGGGGAAAATTTTACAGGCCTGCCTTTCTTGCTTTCATCTCTCAGGAACTCAGAGTAGTCTGTTCCAGAAAGAAAACAAGAGCCTGAGATGCTTGAGGATGGATTTTCAATGTTCATGTTCCCTTCTGGGAGAACAATTGCACATTTGGATTACATACACAGGCATGTGTCTGAAGGTGGGATCTCAGAGTACCAGAATGGGACAATGTGATTTTTCAGTAAGAAGGTCAGGCATTCTGATGCCTTCAGCTGACTTTTAGCATTAAATATACCTTTTGAATTGCTGGCAGCTTCCACAGCTGTTTAAAATGTGATCACAAGAGATGTGACTCGCATGGGTTCATGGAAATGGAGCAGCTCCTGGCTCCAAACTTCACCACCTGTGACAGCAGAATGCATCCCTGGAACCCTTCAGGGTTGGCAACAGGGACTGAGGGGGTTGCAGAGGATCCTGATTGCAGGTACAGGCACCGTTTGTTCTTTTTTGTTCCTTGTAACAGCTTACAGCTTCATACTACCACAGCAGGAAGAGTTACAAAGGACTTAGAATTCAGCCCGTGTCCTGGTGAGTTTTCTCATCTTTGTTCGTTGCAGATGTTAAGTCATTTTGAGATGCAAGTCATTTCTTTGAAAAAGCTTTCTTTGGGGCTGAAATATAATGGCAGGAAATTAGCTGTTAATCCCGTCCTTTCTTGGACAGACTAGACGTGCATAATAAACTCCCCCTTTCCTCCTCCTTGCTCGCCCAGTGATTCAGTTTGATCTGAAAGAAAACATTTTCTTCCAAGAAAGACAATGTTTATGAGGTGCAACCCTAGTTTGGCTCTGATGATTAGAGACACATGTATCAACCTGTGCAAAATCTGTGATGGCTGTTTAGAAAGAACCCTGGTCAGGAAGGCTGAGATCACAAAGCCTGTAATAATCAAAACATCAGTACTAGCTTAGCATGATATTCCAAAATTGCATCCAAACTCACAAACCTGCTTTATAACCCTTGCTCCAGACGAGCACAACAGACAGTAAAGCTCCATAATTTGCCTGGGAATGAGCCGCGCTGCACCCTCTGCCTCATTCCTCCTGCTCGGGGGGACCTGGGAGCGGCATGTCCCAGAATTGGGAATCCGGGTTTCATTAATTTTGTCTTCCAGCAGATTTTTGACTACTCGCATAGCCCCCAGAGCCTCCCAACCACTCAGCAATGCTGCCAACATGCTGTTTGAAATGGGCAAAAATGGGAATATGGAAAGGTTAGAGTTGTCATTTCACCCAGAGACAGAGATCTCTACGTTTAAGAGATGTCTATATATTTGTCAATACTGATGGTTTTCTATTAAGTGCTCTAATGGATTTAAAATAAATTATTATTTTTCCAGAACTAATCAGAAAAAAAAAAATCAGCAAGCATGATGATATGGTCTGCTGAACAGATATCAGATACAACTTTCACATTTTCTCACGCGTGTACTAGATCATGCGTCTCCCTGTGGTAACAAAGCTTAGACTTTTTGTTTCACCATTTTGACACTCATAACTGCTTCAGCTCATTTTGTGATAGCTTCTTGGGCACAGGTAGAAGAGACAGTTATGTTATTTTCTGCTTACGTGGCTGAGAATATTTTGTTATTTCAGGATTTTTCAGCGGTGAAAGAGGCACCTTTGGGAAATTGGGAGAAGTTCTTCCTCAGAGCAGGAACATACATTCAATCTGTAGTTCATTGCTTCTGGTGGGCAAGCATTAAATCAGGCGCTGCGATCAGATCCCTGGCAATTCCTTCTGCTTTAGTTAGTCCTCGTTCCTGCCTCTGTCAGAATCCTGAGAAAATGGAAAGGGATAGGGAAACAAAGTTAATAGATGCCCTTCTAATTGTGCAGGGGGAGGGTACTGTAATGTGACAATGGAGAATATTGCGGTGGAAATTAGAAGTTTGTGGAAAATACGAGAGGTGTGTATGGAAGAATGTGACAGATCCACCAGCTACCTGGGAGAGAGGAATGTTCAGCGTTACCTCTCTCGGTGTGACTGTGACTTAGGCATTTAGAGTCTTATTCTTTAAACAGTAACATATACCCCTGCCCCAGACTTTTCAGGTTTTCCATGCCTGACTGAGGAGACACCAATGCTGAAGTCAGTGGGAACTCTTGTTCCTCCAGTGGTTCGATCCCTCATTGTATTTAGTACCCGCGAACCATCACGAGACCCTCCTGGGCACTATATAAACAGTGGGGACATGGGCGGGCACACCAGGTACGCTGAGCTGAGTGGCTATGTGGTACCTCTGTCGTATCATACAAGAAATGCTCCTTTTCAGTTTTAAAGCATTGTACTTTATTATTGTTCTCACTTACCTCTAAATATAGAGATGCCGGAACATCTGCTTATTTAAGTAGTTCCGTTTGGTCCTGAATCCATCAGGTTCTTGTAAAAAGGACTTTAAAAGGTCCTTTTCTAGTGAAAAGCTGGGAGTTGCTAAAATATCTTGGTCTGGGAAACAATATTACTTACTTTAAAACTTCTCCGTGGCATTGATTAATTATTTCTAAATAAATAAGCTGCTTTGAAAGTTATTTTTAGCCAAACCAGCAGGACTTGAACTGAAATTCATATGCCAGGCAGCAGTGTTGTGACATGTAAACTGAGTTATAAACCTATAGAAAATGGATTTTATTATGGAAACGTAAACTGTCCCCCAAGCATAACATGGGGAGGTGATGCTATAACTACATACTAGTAAGTAATAAACAACAGCCAGTATTGTATCAGGTGACTAGGTACAGCTAGAAACGTATCTGTTTGGGTGTTGAATTATCCCCAAATTTGAATTATGGGGATATAATTCAAATTATCCCCTTCCAGCAATATAAAGTCTGACAGACATATTTTTTTAATATACTTCTTGTGCTGTTTTGCATTATGTCACATCCTCCAGCGTTAAAACCACAGCTTTCCTAACATGATTCATCAGAAATCAGGGGGGAAAAATAGTTGAGATCTGATATACTGAGTACTCTTAAATTACATAGCAGCTTCAAGTATAGTGTATGAGGAGACAGAAGCAGAGTGAATAAGTATGTCTCAGGCTGTCATGTCCGTGAACTGGGAAACTCACTGGCTCATTGAATCATTTCCTGATCCTTCTGCTCATCCATCGATACAGAGAGCAACCAGACTGGGTTTACAGAGATGAAAGCCAGAGTAATTCAGAGCCAGCTGTAATTCTTTATAAAACATACACTCGGTATTTTTGTTGACTCCTGCATGACATTTCCAAGGTGGCTGGGAAACCAGGCCATTTGTTACACAGAATCTAGATCAATAGAAAGCACAGAGGAAAACAAGTAAAGTTAACATCCAGTGGAAAGGACAGAACAACTTCCAAGCTTGCACATCTCAGATGTGCACAGTGTACGTTTCATGGGAACATCCTGTTCTTCGGAACATCGTATTCAATTACTGAAAAATATTAAGCACAAGGAAAAGCTACTGCCTTATGTAAATGTGATTGTCAGATTTTACCAGTGTATAGAACAGAAGCATTTGCACACCCTTTTTCTTCTAGCTTTTCTCTGCAGTCGCGATGGCTGCCTATGGCTTTGTATTGCATGTTCCACAAGTATTTTGTGAGTACTCTGACACACCTGAATTCTCACTTTCATGAATGCCATCTGCTTTATCACCACAAGATTACTATGTTTTAGCATATAAGAGAATATAGTATATATTGAAAAAATAAACGTGTTTTGCATTAGACATGATCTATCAAGGATAAAAGTAATTTATTATATCAATGATCAGATAATCTTGATCAAATTTCATGGTAAAACGTCTTGCTGACTTCAGTGGCTTGGAGACTCGAAGTTTACAGGGAGTTTGGGTTCCTGTTTCTATGATTCTGTGATCTGGTTTGAAAGCCAGCTTTTCAGTCATACCTTGTACAGATTTAGGACTTTCTTCATCTCATTATAAGGATCAAGTCTATTTCCACTTGCACTTTGTATGCTGTCCCTATTCAGAAAAGTTTACATTCAGGTTTTCAGTGTACGCTACATTAAAAGATGGAGGAAAAAAAATATTAAGCTCTGCAGGTTTGTGTGCTTAATATTACCACTTACTAAGATTTAAAAGAATTAACACATCACCTGGACTTTACATGTAAAGATTTAACTTTTTGATAAACAGCAAACTCATCTACTGCTGTGCTAGCTATTTTTAACCCACCTTGTGAGTATGCTTTTTTTATTGCTTTATACAGCATATCTGATTCTCTCTAAAGCACAAACTAAAAAATCTATCCGGCTGTCATTTGCTGCATAGTGCCATCTATCATCATGCAGCTTGGCAGCTGTAGTGCATGAGAGAGAGGGGGGAGCTGAAGCAGGAGGCACAGTCAAGGACTTTCGCATGTAACACACAAAAAAAATACTTGTCACAATTATTTATGGCTCTTGCTGGGGCACATAATAGGACACATAAAACCTCTGTTTCAGTTTCAAGCACCCTCACATCCCAGCTCCCTTGTCGAAGTTGGTCGCAGGCAGTTTTGCTTTACACATACAATTTCCTGAACAATGCCGAGCCCTTGTGAAGTGACAGTGACAAATACTAGAGATGCCGGCTGCAGCTCTGCAGGCTGGTACAGGAGCAGTGGTGTCAATAATCAAGGAAGGCTGCCAATGATACCAAAATGCCACTGTGATATTGTACTTGTTCAACCAGCTCTCTGCAATGCTTTTATTTTGAAGTTGCAGGAAACTTTTTGTGTCTCTGTAGTTCCAGGCTGCAAGGAAATAAAGTGTCAGAGGAACTTGTGCCAAGAAATAATTTTTCATTATTTGCTCTTCTGTGTAGTTTGGTTTTGTGATAGCTAAAATATTGCTATTTTAGAGTGGTTTAATTAATATTTAGCAGTTTCCTATTAGTGTTAGCCTGGTGTGAAGTCTTTCTGTTAGGGTCTATCATATCAGCCCTCTGCATGGTGTTCTTGACGTTGTTCATAGTGTAACCTCTGGTTCAGGTCCCAGCTGATGGATTTCATAGCGACTCTGCCGCTCCTCTAGATGACAGGCAATGGAGAGCTGTGCTGCTAAGGAAACTGTGCTTTAGATAATTAAACATAAAACTCGGGTCCAATCCAATAAATTGTCTTGCTTGCAGTTTCTCAAGAAAGAGCGTAGACAGATATTAACCTTGATGTCCCCATTAAAGTCCTCTGATACACTTTTTATTTCCCATATCTCATAGTATTTCTGATCTCCAGTGTTAAGTAGCGGACTGTTAAATTAACAGGAGAGAGGCCAGGATATATTTGTGCCTGTGGAGCAAATCACTTTTGAAAGCACAAGCCACAAAAACACCAAGAATACAAATTAAGCAGAAGCACTTCAAAAACACACCGCTTTTAAACACAGTGCATTTTCACTATTCTTAGTGCAGCCACAAACACCATACAAATATGCAAAGTGGCTGTTGTTAAACCCATCTATTAATGGATCAGGGTTACATTTAACTAAGTGACCTCACCTCTTCCTGAAGATGCAGGAGAAGGTGGTGACTTCAGTAAGGGAGATAGATACAATAGGAAATGAAAGTTGGTATAATTCATCATTGCCTTCAAACCGTTCTTGAAAATTGTGCACGAAAAGTGTGCAATGTATTTTTATACTTCTGGGTTTCTACAAGTGTACTTAGAATCTGCTTTACTCACTCTGAGGCTGTAAATTACCATATAATGTAATATTAGATGGTAAAAACATAACTTAATGTTTGCATCAATAGGAAGAAAAAAAGGCATAGTACCCCATCCATTCCCGTGCACAAAACTGGCTGTCATGGGTGCATCACCTAAGATTTTCAACAGCTTAAAAAGTGCATTCTTGTGAGAGGGTGTCTTTCTGATTTTTAGAAGATGAAAGATTTGTATTTACTATACAAACACCTGTATGGCCAGCTAATGAACCTTATGCAATCAGGGCTTTTCAGTGAGTTATAGTGTTTTCAGGCTGTACTGTTGCCCTTTTTTAATTAGTATTTAATAAACTTTAAGCCTATTTGGGTTTTCCTTTCTTGCAATGCCACAACACATTGTTCTTTGCTTGAGATTGACACCAATTTAGTAAGATGTGGCAAACATGCAGCTACCAAGGAAATAGTTTCCTTAGCAACAAGGAACCTATTGACAACACTCCGTACGGAACCCACTTTAACCCCAATCTGTGGAGTTTTTCTGGCTGTTCTTTGCAGCTGTACAAATCAGATGTTAGAGGACCGTATTTTGCTCTCATATGCACACGGTGGCATCTTGAATGTGCATGACAGTAGCAGTTGGCGAAAAACCGCTTGCACCATCAAAACTTTTGAGTTTAACATTGCATGTTAACATTTAATATGTGTGTTATACAAATCTGAGCTTAAGTAAGGTTCTGCTAGTTGTAGGCTGAGGCCAACCGACCTATCCAGGATTTAATAGATCTTAATATAAAATAATAGAAGGAAAAAAAGTCTTGATGTGTACTAGTGACACACATATTTGTTCCCAGGATATTTGTGTGCCATTTGATATAAGAAGCCTGTGTAAATGCACCATTAAGTTTAAGACTGATAAAAACAGGGGAAGAAACTAAGTAAATAATCCAAAATCTCACGTGAGAATTGCTCCATCTAAATCATCTATCACATGAAGTAGCAATAACAATGGGAGGGGAAAAGATTTTTACCTGTTTCAATGGAATTCTGGGTGTGTTTTAACAGAAAAGTTCAATACAGGTTAAAAAAACCAATTTAATAATAACATTCCTTGTTGGTTATATTTGTACTAAATGTCTTAGTGCACCTCTTACCCATTCTCTGCTTTTCATATTAGGCGTCAATATTACATGGGATGGTCCAGTATTAATGATGGCAGCTTAAGCCAAGAGGATATGCAAATCCCTGCTACGTGTTTTCTGTGCAAGTCCCTATGGACTCAAATTTCCAAAGGGATTCACAATTGTGAATCTTCCTACTTGGGTACAATCACTTAGAGACCCATTACGAGGATATGATTTTTGGAACACGCTAAATACTGTTCTTCTCAAAAAGAGAACTCTTAAAATTGTTTCCACTTAAGCACCAAAATTTGAAGCACCGCATATGTCAGAAATCCCACGAATCTTGGCACTCACATCTTGAGCAAAGGAGCAAAGCACAGACACAGCTGTGACAGAAATAACCCACTTAGCCCAAAACCAGCGTATCGCAAACCTGCTTGGCCCTGTGCCCCAGGTGATAATCTCTGCCTAGAGGGAGTGCAAGTAACCCTGGCTCGAACAAGGCTTAGATTATTTTCCAGGCCTGAGACAGAATTTCTACAAAGTCCGAGTGTCAGTAACTCTTGCATCTGCACACCAACCCACTCAGAGATGGTGGGTGACGCAGGTACTGCATCAAGTTTTTGTACTGATGTGTGTTTTAATAATGCTTGGGATAACATAGTACTAAAGCCATAAATACTAGTATTTAATTTACATGTATACTTCCTGATTTCTAGGAGGGTTCTAGTCCACACAGAATTGACAGTTAACAAGGGAAATAGTACTATTGTTGTTTAAAACGCAGCATGTTTAATATTTCTTTTTAAAATAAAAAGAATACAGGAATTAAATAAGTTTTTTGCCATGCTTTCCATAACAAAGAACAGCCCTGGGGTGCTAAATATTGACTATGGTATAACTTTCAAATAGCTTCTAGGTAGAACTCAGCGGTTCATCTTCACCAGCTTTAAGATTTGGGGTCAAATTTTCAGTTAAAGTCTCTTATGAAACGTGCAGCAGCACATGTGTGGTCTTCAAAGAACAGTTATTAGATTAATTTTCACCTTAATTGGTTGCAGTGTTTTAACACTGTATGACAAAAGGAGAAAATTACAAAGGTGAAAAAATAATAATATCTGCCCTATTTCAAAGATGAGAATCAGCAAAAGCTCTTCTCAATAAAAACCTTCATGAAGATGGCTTTGGTCATAAAGATCCAATTTTGAGAAAAAACATTTATTTGTACCTAAACAAATGCAGAAGTTACTGCACAAGTATCTACATAAATACATTTGAGATCATTAATATTTTCCTAAATAAAGTTATTAGTTTGGCTTTAGTCCCACTGATCTGAATTAACTCAGGATAGATACTTGCTTTGTTTTGGGGACTTAGAATTTTTTTTCCAATAAAATATTCATATAAATGTGTAAAAAGAAAAAAAGGTTCATCCTGAACACATGACTTGAGTATCCGTCTGCTTTTGCGGTGTTTTGGTTTGTAACTTCTGTATCCCTTTCCGTACTTAAAAATGTGAAACCTGTGGCATCTCTTGAAGAACTTTGCTCTTCTACTGCTGAACTGCTCTAATTAAATTGCTGGATCAGCAATTCAACATTGAGCGTATCTCTCATTTTGAATGGTTGGGATTTGATTATCTCTTCCATGAACCCTTGCAATTCTGTGGATATGCTTTTGTATAATTAGATGAAGTGTGGTCTGAAAACTAACAATATTTCCTAGCCAGTGGTTTTAGAAATCCGTGCAACAAAGAACACTAGTGATAAACTGATTTTTTTTATTTTTATGCAAATTACAAGTATTACAATCTACCATATACTTTAGCATCAGTTGTTCTTTAATTTGAGAAAATGCTGATTTAAAGCATAGCTTAATACGAATTATTCAGTGAAGCGTAATAGTAAAAAAATAAAAAGACCAACTTCCTTCCTTAAAAACAATCAAAATTATCACATTCATTTGGTCAAAGACAGATAAAGTTTGATTTTAAAAAAATAATTAAAACCTTTCAGCTAAGATAATTTTAAAATATATATTAAATCTTCTTAGCACCAAAAATACACTAATAATAGTTTAAGGTGTGCTTGTAAATACATACACAACATATAATAAAGAGTCAAATTTTGGGCTTTCCTTACACATTCATCATTTGACTTCTAGTAAAAACAATCAAGCTAGCTACACTAGCATAGCAAAAGATAATTAAAGCACAATTTATTCCATGCTCTAATTTTTCTGAGGCTACTCACTAAAGTATTTCTACAAGCTGAAATTGTGGAATATTGGCTTCATCCTGAGGCTGAAACTTTGCTGATTTATGCACAGAACACACACTGGTAGCATGTAGCTTTCTTCCAAATGTCTGGAGAGCTTGTTTCAGTCACACGAATCAACATTTCTTTCCCTGCTGTGTTATGTGTATGAAGGATGGGGTTATCAGCGCTCCTGAAGGTCTCTGCGATGCGTCCTGCCCCCGCGGCTCTGCCCTTGTGCTTTAAACCAAGAGCAGCAGAGTCGCTCTTTAGTTTTTCACGTCCTATCGCACAGGGCATGGTGTCAACACTCGACATAATAAATACTAATGCAGTCAAGCCAACAACTAATTTCATCGGTAACTCATCCCAAAAGGCAACTAAAAAGCCTATTTCGAAACATATGCCTTTGTGGATGTCAGAGAGTGATAATTTCCAATTGACCCCTGCTGGATTTGAGCAAGTGAGTTGGAAGGGATTTAACCTAATCCTAATGCAGGTTTCTTGAGCCATACGTCCCTCACACTCAACCCAGGTGAGACTTCTTTTTTTCTGGAAACAGACATTTCAATTTCATTCTTTCATCTCTAGTGGATAACGATGCCAAAAAGTAACATTAGGGAAACGTTAGTACTTGAGGTTTTCTGACGCTTATTAAAAACTCCATATGACTACACCACTGCCTGTCAAGGTCGCTCAAGCAGAAACCCTGTGGCACGCAGCCATGGAAAACTCTGCATTAGGCACTAATGAACTTGTGTGATCAGCCCTGTTACCTTTTAAGCTGCAGATGCTACGAAGTTCTCTAACAGGCCCAAAAGAAGGAGGTGGCAAAGGGTGTGTGTCACTTCTAAAATATTTTTCTAAATAATGGACTGGAGAAAGCATCGAATTTTGCAAGGAGACTGGGAGATCCCTAAAGACAGGGTCTGTCAGGGCAGAACTAGCAGCTATAAAAGCTCAGCTCTGCTAGCGAAAAGCACAAAGCCAGAGCAGCCGTCTTCCCATGGCACGGAACAGGGTATTTCTAAGAATTAACAGTCAAAATAAGAGTGATCGCATATTTCTTCATCAGCCTAAGCGAACTTGGCCAGGCTGTGATTTTTAAACAGCGATGCCGTTGTCACTGTAGCCACATGAATACGGTGCTCAGAAGCTGAACTGTTGCTTCTCAGGGACTAGAGAAGTTTGTACACCAGCTCAGGAGTTTTGCAGAGGGCTGTGCTATTTGCTGGAAAAATTTTCCACAAAGTAGCAAATATTGCATCTTTTTGCAGTGCGAAATCCTACATCTGGGAGCTGATGGGGAACGGAGACTGGGATTTGTTGAACTGCAAGGGAACTCTGGTGTCAGTCTTTGCATTCATCTCCATTCACCACTGCTCACCATAAGAAAATCTTCTGGTTTTTGCCATACCACTTCTGTGCTGCGATGGATCACACTAAATCTTTGATACGAATCACTGAATCTCGTGGTTCTCTTTATGGCATCCTGGAGGAGATGAGAACAGAGCTCTTTGGTTCTCTGGCCTTGAGATTTCAAGCCACATTCTTCACCTCCCGATGGGGTCCCTGCCCACAGCAATTCCTATGAGTGCTCACTGTTCCTTCTCGGGGTCCCATGACTAAAGCAATTGCTCCCAGTTCTAATCCTTAAGCCAAATAATTAGGACATTCCATGTTGGACAGAAAGCAGAAGTAATCCTGGGACAAACTGAACTGCAGTCCCACCCCTGCGGGACTCGATTCTGTGCACACTGGGCAAGAGGATCGTTCCTCCCTCCTCTTTGGTGCCCTGGCTTGACTCATGTTCATTTCAATGGATGCTAAATAAGAAAAATGCAAAAATGTCCAAAAAATTTACCCAGGTGTGTTTTGGTAGCAAATAAGAAGAGTCTTTGGGCAAATTAGAAAGGTTGATTCCTACTATTGCATTATTAAGAAGAGCATTAGTGTGTAACTGGGAGAATTTCATCTTATCCATATGCATATCTGTCACTTTCTGTTTTGTTGATAAAAATGCCAATCTGATTCAAGCATTCTGCCTCGTGCAAGCTATGCAAAAATATTAACATTTCATTAATAGAACATCCCCTAATATGTAAATGATGATACAGGACAAGGTCCTCTTTATAACAGTAATTGCTAAATGCAAGAGGGTCACGAAAGCTGAAATTTTGGTGAGCAACAGACTTGGGACACATGATTGTACTGTAACTTTTACTAACAACTTGAAAAGCAAAGAAAATCCAGTGCCCTGTGGTCTGAGTTGGCTAAAAATTACTATGTGTTTCTGAGGTTAATGAGAGAGGAATTAAGCACATTCACACATGTGGTATCTCTGAGCTGTTTCTGTAAGAGCTGTTAATGTAGGACAGAAGTAATAAACCAATAAATTAAAGGTTCTTAATTATCATTAGAAAATATTGCTATCTTTAAATGCAGATGCAAACTAGGGAAAAAAAGTAAAGAACTTTTTAGTTTTAAATTAGTATGAATTAAGAAAAAACACAACTCAGATTTTCTTTTATGTCTGGTTTTAAAAGGGGAAATGCTGAATATGCAATGATTTTTTTTTTTAACATTAATAATAATAGGAAATGGTAGATAGTGGCATCTCAGCACAATTCTAATTTAATGAGAAACAATAAAATATTTTTCCAAAGGGGCCTATTTAGGTCCAAGAAAGAGGGATATTAAACTTTCAAGATTTATTTTACTTTCGTTAAGGTATGCTGATGTGCGTTTTCTATGGCTATATTCTATCTGCTGATTAGATCTTTTATAATTTCCGTAGTTGGAAGGGAGCTGATATTCTTTAGGCTGGATAATTTTGAAAAGACATCAAGCAGGTCACTTTTTTCATTGTGGTTGCGTTGATCTACGTTGCAAAACACTTCCTTCAGTCTTGTGCAAAATGATGTTGTGAACAGAAAGGGAAACCAATTCTGGACGCACTGGCATGAGTCTGGATCTTGTGGAATTTAGAAAACTAGGAGAATCATAACCCAAGAAAACCCAAGGAAATATCATAGACGCTTTTTCACACCTCTGCCAGAAAAATTCTAACAGCTCACAGAGCGTCAGATAAAAAGGGACATGGAGTCACTGTGAGGTGACTGTGTTTCTTAGACATGCAAAAATAACAGCGTCCTTGGCTAAGCCATAGGTGCACAAATCTACGTCATGTAGCCAGTTAATTGAGGTATGATTGCTTGGCTTCCTCATGGGGCTTCTTCTGATTTTAAGAATAGAAGATATAATAGCAAAGTTGACTTAGTCTTCAATTAGTGAGGGAATCTGAGGAGTGTATTTTCTTCCATGATTCACTAGGTGATTATAGACTGAATCTCACATTTTTTGTACTTTTTTTTTAGGCTAAACAGCTTTAAACTTCCATAGGAAGCATATAGAAATTGGAAACATATCTATGGATACTATTACATCAGTGCCGTAAAATATATCTTTTCATATCTAAACTTTATTGCTATTATAATATTTAGTATTTTAACTCATAATCAGTATTGTGCTAGTTTCTGTAGCATTCTGTGCTTGTTTCCAGCCTTTTCCTTATCCTGGAAATCTGCAATGTAGTGTTTTCTTGTGATGTGGTTAGATCCATAGACATAGAAGACAGTCATATGACCCTAGAGATGGCAGAAGGTTCTGAGGTTTAAGACCCGTGTTCTGATATAATACCAGGAATAGCACAGGCTTTGGGATTTCAGTATTACCATGCACTTTTCTCGTGATAGTAATACAAAGTGGCTTTTTTTCAAGTAATACTTTTCTATTACTTAACTGAGATTTTACTTTGTTAGAAATTCCTCTTATTTACCTATTTTACCAGATTTCTTTGCATAAATTTGTTATATCGTTCCCATACTTAATAGTGTATCTCATTTTTGGGGGGACGAGCTGTGGTTCTAATCACACAATCCCAAATGTTACTTACTGCCGTGTTCTGGGAAGGGTTTCAGGGTGCACAGTTCGTGCTCTACAATTCCTGTGCTCTAACTAGGTTTCAAAGTATGTATTGTCCATAAATGGAGCAGCATTTGGCCAGTTTTAGGTTAATAAATAGTATCACTTTTTCAGGAACGGCAAGAATGATTATTTTCAGTCATTCCTTGCTAACTTTGTTTTCAGTGATTCTGTTTGACATCGATCTCTTGAGACACCCTTTTGGGTAAATTTCAGTAGACGTCATTATGATAAAAAAATAACATATATTTGTATTTAAAGCACATAATTAACTATTGGAATTCATATTTAAAACATCATTTGCTAGTTTCCGTTTTCTGTAATGTCTCTTTAGTTCACATCATCTTTTTTTTTGTTCTGAAGATCTATGTTAAAAAAAGGCTCTTTCTTCCGAAGGACACTTGCTGTATAATCCTTTGTTAGGATAACAGGACCATCTGGTCCCATCCATCTCTCTACAATTTGATGCTGGGTTAATTGCACCCTGTCAGCATGCATGATTGACACTGTGTTTTCTCTCTTCACTAAGAGTAGTCTATTAACAATGCAGTTTGTCTGAATTCTAGGAGATCTTTTCACAGCTGCTTGTGTTGGGACCATATACTCCTCCTAAGTTTTGCTATCAGCTATTACAATAAAAATACATTAAAAGTAAATTGGCAAGAGATATTCTCAAATTTGGTGGATAGATGCAACCCAATATACTTTTCCCTAAAATGGGATAAGCTGGTTTTGAATCAGTAAATTAGAGGGTCCGTAATTTCCTTAGCAGAACAAGAATGGGCATTTCTTCGTCCTGTTTTAAGTGTATTGTCACTGCAGCATGCCATGAATTAATGGGCACAGTTCCTCCAACTTTAACTGAGTTATGTTAATTTATCCCAACTTTAATTTGACCTCAAGTTGTAAAATGCTTAATATACAGTCCTTGTAGTTTCTCTGTAAATATAACCAACTGCATAACAGTCTGGGCAACCTCTTAGTATACCACATGTGATATCAGTGTTGCCATTTTGGCAAATATCAGGCCAGCTCGGTACATCCTGATCAGACGTTTACTCCATTTTAACTTTCGGATCTGTATGTGTTTTTCTTTGTTTAACACAAAAGAATCTTCATTGTTTCCATGCAGCTTCATGTGAGGTCTAACAGAAAGGCTCAAGGTCTGTCGCGGGAGCTTTTGTTTTGCAGTAGTTCTCCTGCTCTCATGGTACCTGATTTACAGTCCAGCCACTGATGGACAACCAAGATTCACAGTTTGCCATTAAAAGAAATGAGCCAACCAACTCGTAATTATAAGGAAGGCCAGTTTAACAGCTCTATTAGTTTTACAATTCAGACTTCTGCAAGCTTCGATTTGTTACATTTAAGCCACTTGATTGAGAGAACTTCAGATTCCATAGTCCTGATCTTCCATTGCATTGCACTTTCTGTTGCAAATACAGCCGTGACATGAGAGTTTAACATTCCAAGATAACATTTTTGTATCCACTTACTACTTATTTTACATGTGTTGACATTAAGCAAAGGAAACTTGTACGTCATTTTCCAAGGAGTAGTTCTATTCCAAAAATAACACTTGTACTAAGACTTCAATGATTAAAACTTCTGCAGACATGCCACAAATAAAGTACGTACAGGTAAAACAATATGCAAATGTTAGAGAATGTAAAAGGGGTCAGTTCTCTGCTTGTTTGGGAATTTTACACTGAACACCTTCTGACTGGTGCTGCAAGGTTCTCCAGACCATCTTTTACTAAGAATGTAATGTTTTCAAGGTTTGTTGAGAAAGGTTATTTGGTTTTGATTTTTTTCATGTCCAGTATCATCTGGCCAAGTTAAGACAGAGGTTGACTTCAGAACATCTGGAAGCTTATTACCAGCGGACATACCCCACCTCACGTGCAGGACAAGTCCTGTGATCCCCCATCCATGGGTTGTCCTGGGCTGGGTGGGTGTCTCTAACCACAGAGCTGGGGGGATGCTCTGCAGCCCGTGGTTATATAACCAACCACAATGGGGGATATACAAGCTCTTCAATGCACATAAAATGATTCCAAAAGAACTGGATGATCTCACACATAATGTCTTTGTAAAAGCACAAGGCAGAGAATCTTGAACCGTGGTATCCCACGTCCCAGGAGGTGTCAAAACACGAAGCTAACATCTGATTTTGAGAAAGCGTTTTGCTTGTTTGTTTGTTTTTAAAGAACACAAGAGTGGCAGGAGAAAAATACTTTGGTTTTTTTCTGACTCAGAACAGAAAATTTTCATACCAACTCTACTTTCGATAATCTTGAATTTGGGGGGTTTTTTTGTGCTGTAAATTCTCTTCTTCCACAACTTCAGCAAACTACTATATTTATAGGTCTCCAAATCCCAACTCTGTGGTACACACAGCTGAAAAATACTTCCCTATCTTCAGTGAATATTAGGCCTTTACATAACATATGTGCATATCACTTACTTGCTCTAAATTTGGTCTCGTATACTTACGCTATGTAAATGTTAATCTGTGAACCACTAGACATAAATTATTTCTAGTGTTATTGGTGGTTATTATTTATGTTCTGAGAGAACAAGAGATAGGTCAGTGTTGCCTTGTACTAGATGTTATAGCTTTAAAAAAATAATAATAAAATAAATCCCTTCTCCAAAGATCATTCCGTCAGATGCTCTAGTTTTGATTGTCACATCCTAACTGACAAGCCAAGTGCTGTTCCCAATTGTACTGTAACTGAGGCTGGGATGGAGCTCTTTGTTTTCCCCCTAGATGTTGGATAACTGGCACATCTCCATGTGTGAGCAGATGTGAAGTCGCTGCGATATTATCAAACATCATTTCTAAAGGAAATGACAATTCTTTTTGTTACGTTCATTGATACTTTTACATGGCAGTTGCTATAATTTATTGTAATTATATCTTTCACTGTTTTTTATTCTTCTATTGTATATATATTCATGCTTCCTCTGATGATAGTTTTCGTTGCAGCTCCTGATTTTCTTACAGAGAAATTAATTGATTACCTTGCTGCACCTCAAGAGATATGACCCCCTAATATCCTCGCTGGATATTTTTCCATCTCAAGCTTCTCACTGATGAAGCAGTAAGATGCCCTAAACATTTCTATTCATACTCTGTCCCCTATCATATTTTGCAATTGTCATGAGAATAGTAGTTCATTGAATTAATCTTGTTCCTAGTCATCAAATTATTATAACTTAGTTTCAGCAAACACAGTAGCTATTCAAAAAACACATTACTTTGTAGAGCCGGTTGAAATATTGTGCGCATACAGCAAATGCGACAAAATTTGCCACTTCACTGGGTTTGAGAAAAGGGAGAAAAGGAGAAAGAAATACCCCCCTTTTTTTTTGCTGTAATATCACTAATTACCTCATTAGCAAAAGGCCATTCCATCAACAAAAATGTGCTTTTCGTACATTTTATGCAAGTGACCTTGAAAGCTATATATGAAACAGAGGTTTTGTTGTACTTTTTTTTTTTTGACTGAAAAATGCAAATACCTGATGATGCAAAAGACAGCGGAGAAGAAATAATTCCAGCTTCAGACTCGAGGCAGTAGCACTGTGCCTGGGCAGCAGCAATACTGGCTATGCCACGAGATCGCGGTTAAATTCCGCTTGTCTCTGTGTCTTTGGGCACGTTCGTCCAGGCTCCTATAACCCTGCTTCCTACTCCCATTTTCTGCCACCATGTTGAGTAACATTAGGAGATCTTGAGGGCACAAACTTGGCTTTTATGTTCTGCATCCCGCCTTGTAAAATTTATTTCAAGTGTCTGAAAGAGGCTATAGAGGTGTAAGAATGTGTGAAGTCGTGTAATATTGTATAAACCAATTAGAGTATGTTCATTCTAGTTGAAGAACTATCACCATTAATTTCTATCTATAGGAAATGTTCTGTGGTGTGATTATGGAATACAATGTTGGAAGCAGTGGCAGCCAACTGAGTAAAACACAGCTCATTGCAATGTAACATTCACAGAGTTCTCCACAGTTTCCAAGTCCTTTGCCTTGTGTTTTGATGCAAGATCATTTTCACTCATGTCCAGCACTACACATTTGTGAGGAACGTAGCCGTTAAAGATGTGATCATAATATAATTCATACCTACCTGGCAGAAAATAAATTAATATTTCATTGTATTATGCCACATATTGTAATACTAGATACCGTGAAAAGAAGCAGATGGGTTAAACAGAAAGACTGTGACTGCATATTTCTGCAGTACTACTGAGAATATAGTTATCTGCCACTGTGGATACATCATGAATACCTGGTAGATTACCAAATTAATAATCTGCTAATTTAGTCCTCTTCATTTTGTGCCTCAGCAGTTTGAACAGTTTCTGTTCTTGAAAACATAAGTCACATACTGACTGAATCCTATTGATATACCTATATTACATTGTCAGAACTTGATATATTCAATCCTTTCTATGGCAAACAACCTCACATAATGCTAGGCTACTCTGTTGTATTCTTCCCATTCCCATGTACAGAAAACTTTTCCTAGGTGTTGCAATCAGGATGATTTTTATCCAGATGAGACAGGTAAAGAAAATCCCTATGTTTTTATGAACCAACACAGATGTATTTACTAAGAATCTGAAATAAAAGCTCAGAAATTGGTTCCCCAAAACAGGAGAGACTAAATGAAATATTTCAGGATAATTTGCTTATTACATCTAAAGTTACTGAGATTTGGAGGTGGGGGGGAGGTTCTTATTTAATTGCACTATCTGCAAAATCACAAATGTGTTGAAATCAATGGCAAAACATGGGTATGGTGGAATCAAAGCCAGAATTTCACTGTTTCTGGTACTGATAAAAACACTGCTGCAGGATCAAGCACCAAGAGAAAACAAATTATCTATCTGCTTTTCAGGAGAACTGATCACCAGAACATCTAAGCTTCATAGAGAAGGTATTTGTAGCCACATCGAATCGGCAGTCTCAGGAAAACTAACAACAATTAGCTAAGGTCATAAATTTAAATCTAGTTTATAAAAAAACTTTACCTTTCTGAAGTTTCCTATGCTCATAGAATCCAGGTGGTATCTTTTTCCCCTTGTAATTTTGTACAGAACTCATGGGATCAAACTTTGATCTTGCAAAGTTCAGACGTTCAGCTCAGGGGCTGATGCTTCCTACTGTTCACTGGCTTACAAGCTGACTTTTCTTGGGCAGTGAGCTGAAGGGGAGAAAGCGTCCGAGGAAGGAGCGACCAGCTTATGCTCACATTTGGGCCCTACAGATCTTAGGCAGGTTGACCCAGGTGGCCTGTGAGTCAGGACTAAATCAGAGCTATCAAAACCAGAGGAGAGGTAGCTGGTTACTAGCAGGAAAATTCCGAATAGTTCTGTCCGTGCTAATGAAGATGCTCTGAGCACGCCGCAGCGGAAAGCCCAGCTTTCCAGTTGTTGCTGCTTCTGCGTATGAAAGTTTGAAAGCAATCAAGTAGCAAGGATTCTTACTTAGTTTATGGAGTCGTACATTAAAAATTCGTGGGTAAGAGCATTTAGCATTAGATGCATCTTACGTGAACATAAAGGGGTTTTTTGTTCCCAAGTCCAGAGGCTATGAGGTTTCACTTTTCAAGACAGAGTCATTTTTACAGTGCACTTTCATACTGTCAGAGTTACTGAGGAAGAAATTCAGTCAGCCATTAAAAGGTGGGAAAGCATCCTGCTGTTATGTATATGAGAGCAGGGCTTTGTCTTGTCACATGTCAGATACGCAGCAGTAGAGGGAGAGAAAATCGTATTGGTATATGATGGAGTTTGCAAGATGTCCTCCAAACCTTAATTATTGGAATGTGTCCTGGGATAAGTGATGCTGTCATTGAACCCTGATTAGTTCAGAGGCAGGGTAGATGCAAGAGGGAGGAAACATCATGTCAGACTGGTTAATTAGCAAGCAAGAGCAACCCAAATTGTACAATCTGATGAGCAATTTGTCACCCACTCATTTTAAATGAGAAATGTGGTATTGCTTTGCATTTCCTTTGTATTTTCCATTTGTGGATCTCTCTATACCTGAACTAACTTTGCGACTCCTCTGTGGGGTAAGCATTGATGTGCTTACTGCAAGGTGAGATAAGCTCAGGGCTGAGAGCAAGTGACTTTTCCAGAGGTTACATATCAAGATCACTGGTAAAAAACCTACAAGCCTGAACTGGCAACCACGTACTCTAATCTGGTTCAGAGATAAGCAGAGATGCTGAAAAATTAGAAAAATGGAGAAGAATGTAAAACTCAAGGTCAGCATATTTAGTCCGTTGATTTGTCATCAGCACGTTCAAGGGCTTGTCTGTGATAGCATAAATTTTTTCTTTGTTTCAATAATTTTAAGCTGGTGCCATATACAAAATGATTATATGTCTAACATGATCCTAGGCCAAGCTCTGCACACACATGTAATGTAACCCTGTAGAAGTCATCTGGAATATATATATATATATATATATATATATATATATATATATAAAAATATATATATATATTCAAATATTATATATATAACAAAATGAGGGAGAGGTGAAGGAGTTTCCTTCTCTAAACCATCCTAAATTAGTTTTACCCTGTATCCTTCAACAGACTTTGCCTTCCATGCCAGATTAATTGGATACTGGAACAAATAACACAAATTTTGCAAAATTTGGGGTTAGACTTCAGGTACTGAAAGCAAGATCTTGCAAGTGAAATCAAGGTGGACTTAACCATCGCCTAGACAGTTGAAAGATAGGTCATAACCATTAGGATCTTACCTAGTACCACTGAGTTTTGAGGGGTTTTGTTGTTGTTCTCCATTCACAGGAGCTGCCCCACCACGGCCTGTGGTGTCAGTGGGGACGGTGGAAGGTCTGGCAGGGGGTCAAAGGTGTCCCACCTCGGGCTGGAGTCCTGCAGCAATGCTGTTCAGCATGCCATCCAACTGGCTTTGGTTTTGAAGAGCTAAAACATGGCATGGTCAGGTTTAACCTGATACAATGCTGCACAATTGCTTCTGATTGTTTTAAGTTATTTCAAGTCAGTTACTCATTATCATTTTGGCTAACAAATATTGACACATCAGTATTCCGCCCATAGCTGAACTGACATGAGCATATAAATACGATACTAAGCAAGCTGGCAAGTACCTTTTGTTCACAGCTACTCAAATTAAAGACAGGTACTTTAGTGTGTCTTCAACCAGAAACAAACTGTGAAAATTCATTTCCCAGTGCTGTTTGGGTATTTTTGTTACTTGCTATGATCACACTGCATATGCAGATACAAGTTAAAAATAACCTTTTCAACTCTTGCTTGTTTACACAATATTAGAAGTACTTTATAAAAGTGGATGTTAATTAATGCTGTATTTTAATGGCATTCCTATGAATTTGTAAGTACATTCTGGAGAGACTTTCAAATATAATTTACTTTCAAAATAATTTGGATTATCATGATCAAAATAATTCAAATATTATTTTTTTATTTTCATGAGCTTTACTACGAAATTGTTTAGGCTTAGATGTCTCACACCTACAGAAAAGAAAATTAAAGAATTTTTTTCTTCTTTTTTCAAAAGCGTTTTTTAAATAGACATTCCCTCTTCATTTCAGTTTGCCCCTTTTCAAATAATTAGTCATGCATTGAGTTTTCAAAGAGTTTCGCCATACATTTGTGCTCGTGAAAAAATTAGTTATGTATTTAATGATCTATTTAAGGTACCTTGTATGCACCCAACTATCAGGCAACTAAACTCACGCAGCCGTAGGAATTGAACAAACATCTTAAGTACAGCAGCACTCACTAAGATATTGTCCACAGAGATGCGCTTTTTGATAACGCTACCTAAAATATTTAGAAGGAGACTTAAATAGTTTCAGTGGAATTCCTTGAAGTTGTAGAAATTGTTGTGCGAACTATGGTGTGAACTTTCCTGATTTAGCATGTTATTTAGTGGGGCTGAGTGGAGAGCTCCCCAGTGTGAAGTGTTAAGCTATGATTTGCAGAATAGCCGGACCATACGCCGCTCAGAGCAGTGAACGTGCAGGGCTGTGCCATATGCCGTGTCTTTGGGCACAGCCAAAGGGAAAGGTGGAAGTGCAGCTTTCTGCTCTTTTAAACCCAGGTTTAGGGCAATCACTGAGTTACTCCAAATGCTGGATGCCTTTGGCCCATGTCTTTGTGATTGCAATTCTGTGATTCCACTGCAAACCAAGAGCAGGTGTAATTGGGCAATTTGATCAAGCTTTTGGAGAAAGTCCTGTAGATGCTCAGGGCAGTGAATCAGTTAAATTGTTTCTTGCTGATAATAGAAACAACTTGGTTAGAATAAATAATGTCCTCAAACTCGCCTGAGTTTGTCATTTGTTTTAACTACATATTTTGTATTTTTTTCTATACTCATGGTTTCTGGATTGAGCTGAAGCCAAAAATGCCAAAATATTTTGAAGCTATCTGTATTTGTGGTCATATTCTTGCCAGAACACATTAGAAATGTTAGCAATTATATAGCTTCTCACAAGATTTTCATCTCTTACAAAAAGAAAATGTTCGGATATGCAGCCGTGCTCTTGGGACCTCATCTGAACATGCAGCACAACCAGACATAAGCTGCGATCTAAACAGTTGCTTAACTATGTAGATCTTGAGCTGAGCTTAGAATTTCCATCTCTTTTAGCACCAACAGACTGGAACCAAAATTCTTATCCAAATGTCTTCGAACTTCTGGAAGGTTACAGGCAGATGAGATTACAGGCTTCCTGGCTTGGACCCGCTTCTCTTTTTTTATATTATCTTTAGGGTTCATTTTCAACGTGCTTAGCCAATATTGAAGAAACAGTCCCACTATATAACGACTTCTGATAATTCTCTCTAAGTTCAAAGGGCATGTGCCCAATATTTATTTGGCTTGGGGAAAGGAAATATCTAAACCGTGCACCAAGGGCAGGGAATGGCAAACATTTCTGCTTCTGCATCTATCTGAAACACAAAGAGAATATCTTGTCCAGAGAAGTAAATTATTAAACATTCGTTTTAAACAAAGCATAGGAAATGCTTCCTTTATTGTCTATCTATTGGTTAGAAAAGGAGGTATGGATTTCAAGTCTCCCTTTGACTGCTTAAGTGGAACAAAAGTCTCATAACAGAATTTTATCCCACCCATGTAGTTGTCAAAACACAAGGAGGGCAAGGGGACATGTCAGATGAAATAAATACAAAGGGTGAAACAGCATAGTTGAAAGTTATTAAGAAATTGTATGCTCCATGCAAAAACGATTGCAAATGCAGAAACAGTAAAACTTGAAATGTTAAACTGCAGCACAGTTACACATCTGAGTTTCCATTTATTATGGTTCCCTACTTTAAAATGGATCCTGAGTCATAAACATGGCTGCCAGGAGGTCCACCTGGGTCCCATGAAAAAGATAATAAATACCCCTCCCCCGACTTTCTTCTGTCATATTACAGATATTGCAGTGATTGCTTTGGGGCTTTCAAGCAGGGCCCAAGGAACTGTGTCCCCTGTGCTTTCCTCTCTCCATAAGTCGTGGTTATAAAACATTTTCATCTGTGCTCTGTATCAGAAAGCATCTGCATTTTATTATATTTCATCTTGATGCCAGGAAAGGAATATGTTTTGGAACTTCCGAGCACCA
The DNA here is from genome assembly GCF_037038585.1 of Patagioenas fasciata. Classification (NCBI taxonomy): domain Eukaryota; kingdom Metazoa; phylum Chordata; class Aves; order Columbiformes; family Columbidae; genus Patagioenas; species Patagioenas fasciata. The sequence goes on along the minus strand of NC_092535.1, from coordinate 11,512,819 downwards.
TCATATAATTTTCATTAATAAAAGGAGGAGGGAACCATCATCCAGTACTTGAAATGACCTTAAAGGGGGACCCATATAAAACTTTGCAGAAACAAAAGATCTGTACTAGCAGGGCCCAGGTTATCCGTGGTGGAAGTTCCTTGACATTACAACGTAATGAACAATTGGTGCCAACATTTTGATATTAAAAAATGAAGAAAAGAAAAATTATACTGATTACTTGTAGAACATAAAATACCGACATCCTGCAGTAGCCATATATCAGCTCGGCTTAAATACATTCAGCAGTGTAACTAAAACAAGCCATGGCTTTCTGTTTTTTGAAATCTTGCAGGAGAAAGCAAAGCCTTTACAGCATTTCTTATTAGCGTTTATTCCTAGAATAATCAGTGCCAGAATTGTCCACTGTCAGCAAAGAGAAGGCTGAGCCAGCCTTTCGGCAGGAAGAAGCTGGAATGGTGCAGCCACAAAACCAAGGAATTCCCTGGCCTTTCGTGGATGTTGCCAAGAATTTAACAACACTTTGCTCTCTCCTCATCTCATCCTTCCATTTGCTTTTTTAGTGGTATAAAGTTTATCAACACATGCCAGCACGTACCTGGTAGCCCCCGTGGCGTAGATGTTCTCTAGAGTTACAGAGCGCAATGTCAATGAGAGGCTGTTTGCGAAGCAGAAGAGTGAGCTCAGCCCAACGAGTCCCTTCCTGTCCTGTTTTTCAGCGACATTTATTTTCTCCATGAATGTGGGAGCTCATTTAATCTACCTCAGTTTCCCAACATGCAAGATGAAAAAATATTACTGGTCTTCACGAGACCATAACAAGGGCAAAAAGGTCAATAAGAGCTCTGAGATGAGAAGTGCTTTGCAAGTACAAATTATTATTCTGACATGGACTTTTCTGCGAAGTTATGTAGCTAATATTTTAGCTTTTTTTTTTTTTGCCTAGTTTTAAATTGTTATCTTGAAAATGCACAATAGCAAATTTTTACAAACTTTAGCCAATCAGGATCAGCCCTCTCAGATAATGTAAATACAATTAGTTGATTTAAAGCACATTTCATGTTATGCTTATCTGCTAAGTGTTTCGGTTATGGCGTTCATACAGAATGAGTCACTCATACATATTCCTCAAGGAAGAGCCAAAAGATGGAAGGAAAATACAGCCTGAGGAAAAAGTCTATAAAGATTTCTCGCTTTTCTAATCCCTTCTCTCTAATGTTTCTTTGTAAATTTGTCAGATGGGAATGAAATTGCCTCATAACTCTCCAGACGTGAAGAGCATCACTGCACAAAATTACGTACTTGTCAAAGCAAGGGGGAATTTATGTTGGTGTTCCTGAGATGTGATTTTATTCAGTCTATTTCCTTTGTGCACATCATAGCAACTAGAAAGACAAAAACAACTAGTTTATGTATATGTTCTTGTTTTTTCCCCTTTTTTTCACCTCTGGTGAATTTCTTAGCTTCTATTTTTCCCTTTTGTTTTCTTATCCCCCACTATCTCCTTTTATCTACTGCTTATTGCTAGTGACAGTAAACTTCCATCCCACAACGCTGCGATGAGAGCAGCTATGATTCTACTGGCACCAGGCAGTTCAGACAAGCACTACGGTAATTTCCCTATGGAGCATGGAGAAAGGTGTGGCTTCTCTCCTGCTGAGGAAAGATGTTGATTTAGAAATCTGCAACATTTCTTGCAGGCAAATTACTCTTTAAATTAATATTTTGCATTGTATTTTAGTATTTTAATTCAAACTTTGTGCATTTTTCCTCCAAAGCTTGTGCAGTTAACCACTATAATTAAACTTAATGAAAACTTCCTCCAATAATACCTAAGTCCTGGTTCTTTGTGCTATTTTGAACAATACAGTTCTCAGTCTTTGTGCAATATTTCTTCCTCTAGTTTAAAGCTCTGTTATTAAATGAAGTCTAAAGCATTTAGTACCTAAACTCCTCCGAATTTCAGCTACTGCTCACCATGGCCTTCTCAAGAAAGACATTTAAAAAATTTCAGCTTTTTAATCCTCCTATTTGTGGTTTTCCAAAACACCTGAACTGGTTTTAAAACCAGTATTAATGAAGAAAAAGGGGGAGGTGGGGAAATCAGCAAAAATTAGATCTTCAAGATATTATTCATGATGGATCTATTAACCTTTTCTAAGCCACCAGAGTGACTCTTCTTACCTAACAGGGACTTTCAGGTACCCTCTCAAGGCAGAGGATGAGAAGAGATACAGATCTATCTACACTTCATTTTAGCTGTCCTACGCACAGTTCAGGGCTTCCTTCCTCTTTCATGCACCAATCTATTTCCACCAACGATTGAGGGGGTTCTGGATGACTAACTTACAGCTGTGACATCTTTTAGGTGAGATTAATCTGGTTGCAGGCGCTCGGCAAGTTTGGCTTTTCTGCATGTCGCTCCCTTGGACTTTGCTAGGTCAGATGCTCCTCTAGTGATATTTTAGAATCATATAACTATTTCAATTGGAAAAGACCTTTAAGATGAATGAGTCCAACCGTTAACCTAGCACCACCAAGTCAACCACTAAACCAAATCCCGAAGCATCACATCTACATGTCTTTTAAATATCTCCAGGAATGGTGATTCAGTCACTTCCCTGGGCAGCCTGTTCCAATGCCTGACAATCCTTTCAGTAAGGAAACTTTTCCTAATATCCCATATGAACCTTCCCTGGCACAACCTGAGGCCATTTCCTCATCTTGTTACTTGGGAGAAGAGACCAACATCCTCCGTGCTCCAACCTCCTTTCAGGCAGTTGTAGAGAACGATAAGGTCTCCCCTCTGCCTCCTTTTCTCCAAGCTAAACAGCCCCAGTTTCCTCAACCACTCCTTGTAGGACTTGTTCTCTAGATACTTCATCACATTTGTTGCTGCTTAGGAATAGCCAAGCTCCGGTTTAATCTTATTTAAATAACAAATATAATTTGGTTCTTACAATCTGCCCATATATGGAGCTTTCTGTAACTGTGGATGGACCTGTTATAAAAATCAAATGCCTCCTTTTTTTCCCTTTTGGAAATTACTGTTTACTTCCCTACATATATTATAAACCATCCAAAGGGTAAACTTTCTTTGCTCGCACACCAAGACGTGTCATGTATTTACAAGTAAAAGAAATGTTCTCAAAGTGATGAATGTGGTGATAGAAGAGTAGGTGATATGCTGACGAAGTCACGATTTTGCAAGGCAATCTTAGAAAAAAAAATCATTTAACTGGATTTCAAGTTTTCTGGGAAATGGACTGTAAGGATATTCTTTATCTACCAAAACAGACTCCTGACGTCTGCTTCTAGATGCTGTTACAGTATAAAAAATCATAGGTGCTAAAGCCCAACTTTGGCTCTGTCCTTGCTAAGAAAGTATAAGGAAAAATATATTTGAACTAGTTTTCAAACTGATTTTAAGCTGCAAAAACCTTCTTATGGAGTCCATCACCAATTGTCATATGAAAAACACCTAAGGAGGCTATGGATAAGACAAAGTCTGTGCAGATACTCTTAATCAAACATCCTGTCTCTTTTTATATTACTAGACTCTATAGCTTTTTGTATGACCTTCCAAATATTATCCTTATGCAGTCAAAACCAATCCCTCATTGTATACGATCTCCAGAAATAAATACATGTTGTACTATACAGAATGACAAAAGGAAAGGTAGTGTCTGCCCCTGTCGTTACCACCACTAAGAAACGTATTCAGGCTACTACCAGCAGAGAAATAACTCACAGCTTAGTACAGTCAATCACGGCTCTACACCAGGACAGAGATGCTTTATGCTACCTGTTGGACCTAAAGATGAGTGTATTTCTTTTGCCTTCATCATGGTCTGGTCCTGTAAGTGTCTGTGTGTGAAACGGTCCTTGAAGTCAATGAGCCCTTAATGCTGTTGGTTAATATTAGATATCTATCAGCATTTTATCTTGGTGAGGGTGTGAAATACTGGCTGAGGACAGTGAAGAAGAGCACCTGGAGTCATTCCAATGACTCCTTAAAGCAGTTTACCCTGCGGTATATGGGGTATAAAATTACCATGGTATTAATGGAGCTGGGAGGCTGGTCTTAGCAGCTTTGATGAGGGGCCTGGAGATCCCTGCAAAAAGCAGCAAAGTAAATGCTAAGCCACATATTGTAAAGTAACAAGAGGAATTTTTATTATTGCTTTTTTTCCCTTTTGTATTTTCCTTACCATTTTGATCAGATGTACATTGTTTATAACCCCTAGTTTACTGGCCCCAAATATCATTACAACTTCTGCACTATGATATATGTTTGGTTGTTACCCTTTTAATGGATAAAAAAAGATTTAAGTACTTCATTCTGTTGCATTTTGACAGCTGTTAGCCATCATTTTTCCATTCACCTGCATTTAGCAATCCCATAAAGGGAGGCAATCTTAGAACTAACAAGAGCTGGGCACTGCAAGGTGATAATTCTGTATCACTTTGGCCTATAAATACCTGACAGGCTTTGCGCTGAGTCAGCAGCCTGTAACAAAGTGGCAGCCATGCCCTTTTATCTGTGTGAGTGTTTCACAGCAATTGGACTATCAGCCCCTGCAGTGAAAATCCATAGTATCGATCAGGCTATTTCTCCACTGTAATTCTTTTGTAGGAAATCCCTGATGACAAATTTTATCTGCACCACTTTTTGATCGCTGGTTTGATGTAAGCGATCTCCAAGGGCAGAGTTAAGCTCCTGGCCGTTCCACATTATCAAGCACTAGCTTTATTTACTGAAACTACAGTTGTGGTCACCAACGAAAATAAAAAAGCGAGAGAAAGAAAGGAGGAGGTGTGGAGTAGGCTGAAAATTAAGAGCAAAATAATATTTCAGAATGCATGAGCGAGGGGAGAAAAACGGTTGCATCAGCTACTTGATTCTTAAGTGTAAGTTATGAGTGTACTGCATTTATAAACACATAAATAGTCGAAATACGTTTTGGTAGAAATGTCTACATGACGTAGAGCTGTATCTCAAAAGCAAAGTGGTTTTGGACCTGATCCTGTGAGCTCTTGAGCATGTGAATAATCCCACAGGTCCCCCCTAGGACTGCCCTGCTGGGAAAGGACTGTGCACATCAGGAAGCAGAAACAATTTGATTTCATTCTATTTTCCAACCGATGAATATTCCTTCTGAGCTGCTTCACTTGTACTTACTGCAGAATGTCTCAGGCCAGACAAGGGTTTGCTGCTGTGATAAGACTTCAGGTTTTTCCTGCGCTCCCGAGGGCTGCAGGGCTGAGGTCTGTTCAGACACGCACTCAGAAGACAAGATGCTCATGAAAAGCTTATATTTATACACATGAATCTCCGGTCTAAATGAATTTGTGGCAGAAAGTTGTATTAGTGATAGATACAACCATGTGGATTAATTTAGGCTTCTCGGTCTACAAATTTAACTTGAAAATCCTACAACAGGAAGTTCAGGCGTTTCCAGTCTACCTGGGCTGAGCGAGATCACAACACAACAGATATTACAGGACACAGAAATGCTGTTAATGCGGATTCAAAATTAATTCGACTTTTGTTTTAAATGTAGGTTATTGTCTCAGCAGAGCTATTACATATTATCCCTTGGACACCCGAGGTTCTTAATTTTTCAGTTCGTGATGAATGAACCCTTTACTCTTGTGCCCTTAGGGAAATTTTCTCACGGACAATTGTTGCCGTAGTAGATTGGTGTTACTTAGGATTACTCTGCAGAGATGTTTTCTTTTTACCTAAGTACTAGAGCACGAAACAGCGAAATGGTGCCTTATGTTTTTATTTAAAGCCCTGAGTCATTGACATATCACAAACATGGCACGTACAGTACAGAATTACTTAGGAAAACAGCCCACCCCCAGTTTGTTTTTTCACCCAAAACATGTTAAGCACAAAACTAAAAATAGCTTACTTAAGCAATAAGTTCTCCATCAAAAAAATATCTGTTTGTATAGCTGGACTCCTGCATACAACTGTCACTTTGCTAAAATCCAGTTGCCTAGTAAATGTATGTCTTTGGATATATGTTTACTGAGCAAGGTATATTGGATTAGGCATGGAGCCAGTCCAATTTCATGACTACACCTTTGAAAAATTGTGTGATTAATACTGAGAGGAATAATTGTATGTGAAGGTAATAGTAAACATTACCCACTAGAATGGATTTTCAGCAGATAATGTGAAATATTTTGTCCATTTGGAACTCTATCCTGAAGAAAGCACTTCAATAATTTTTTCAGTAATAGATCAGATTAAATCAATTAGTACCAATTAAGCATTGAGAGTACGTGGGATTATTTGGGAGAAACTATTTTGGCTTTTCGTTCGGTTAAGCACAGTCGAAGTGTGAATAAATTCAATGTTTGAGTAAGTTTGGTTCATAAATGTAGACTCATGAAACCCAGAAAGAGACAATAAGATTTTCAGGGGGAGTTGAATGAATTTCAAAACCAATGAAATCCTTTATTTAAGTTTTATGGACTACATATCTCTATCCAAGATTTTTGACATAATATAGTGAACAAAATTCAAAGCATGCAGTTTAGCCCAAAGTCTGTTATTATTACTGAATTATCATAAATCCCAAACACATTGCACAACACCTTTTCTCTAAATTGTCACAGGGAAATCATTCATCCTTTTCTATACACATTGATGCAATTTCGACCTGTACTTGAAAGGGCAGCATATCTATGACTGGATTGACCACTGTAAGATCTAATTCATTGATTACTGGTTTATGTTCCAAGCTTATTTTAGAATAAGGCATTCCCAGTGCAGTTGCATCTGGTGCTAAAGAGAATAGAAAGCCTTGGAGTAGTGCCTAAGCCATGTTAGGGCCAACTTTGAGGTGCCAATGACATATTTGAAAAACTATGTGACATAGATTGTTCATAAATTATTTGGATTTATTTATTTTATGCTTTATCTTTAAATTTGACACCAATAGAGACTCCATTTGTGTGTGTGTGTGGTATAGACAGGTGTTCGTTCACTCAGTGCTACATTAAGACCACCAACCCATGTCACTTAAACTACTGAACAGCCATCAAGTAATTATGACTTCCAGTTACTCCTAACCTGAGCTAGAGTTGAACCAGTGACCTTGAAATACTCTGTATCCCATTAACAGTTCCCTCAGCTGGCCAGTCCCCTGGTGTTTGATTGTTCTGAATACAACAAAAGAGCTTTCCTTCATTTTTCTTTATTTCATTTTTTAAAACTGCTTAAAATTAGGAGTGGATGGGTATCGAAATACTCAATTTACAGTTTTTCTATATCTCTAATACCACATCTAGAGGAACAGCTTTCATTTTCACTGAGAATACCTCCCGCTGAAATGAAATTCTCTTTTCTCAGTCCTTGATGCCTTGTCTGTCACTGACGTATTTTGCACACCTAGATCTCAAGAATCAGTAAAAGCTGCCACGCTTCTGCCTTGCATTTTATTACAATGTGGACTCAGACTCTCATGATGAATCTGGATATATCCTCTCTGTCACGGGATCATGCTAAGAGCTGATCAGATAATAACAAACAAGCCATCAGATGCTAATTTCTGTTTCCAGAATACCTCTAATTAGATTTTCTATGTTGATTAGGGTTTGCTTGTTTGTTTGTTTGGGATTTTTTCCCATTCTTTCATCTCTGCTCAGAAATGAGTACTCAAATATTTGATATTTTCTCCAGGTCAAGTACCATGCTGGTCTGTTAGATACCAGCACCAATGCATCTTGTACCACAGAGCAAGTGTTGCAGAGAGGTCAAGAACAGTGGGCCAGCGTGGTCGGGGCTGCAGGCTCGCATGTT